>NC_134484.1:9635940-9831689 GCF_040206685.1 Ascaphus truei | reverse complement strand
TGCCCCCCCCCCTCTGTCTGTTTGGGCCCCCCCCCCCCTCTGTCTGTTTGGGGCCCCCCCCCCTCTGTCTGTTTGGGCCCCCCCCCCTCTGTCTGTTTGGGCCCCCCCCCCTCTGTCTGTTTGGGCCCCCCCCCTCTGTCTGTTTGGGCCCCCCCCCCTCTGTCTGTTTGGGCCCCCCCCCTCTGTCTGTTTGGGCCCCCCCCCCTCTGTCTGTTTGGGCCCCCCCCCCCTCTGTCCGTTTGGGCGCCCCCCCCTCTGTCCGTTTGGGCGCCCCCCCCCTCTGTCCGTTTGGGCGCCCCCCCCCTCTGTCCGTTTGGGCGCCCCCCCCCCTCTGTCCGTTTGGGCCCCCCCCCCCTCTGTCCGTTTGGGCCCCCCCCCCTCTGTCCGTTTGGGCCCCCCCCCCTCTGTCCGTTTGGGCCCCCCCCTCTGTCCGTTTGGGCCCCCCCTCTGTCCGTTTGGGCCCCCCCCTCTGTCCGTTTGGGCCCCCCCTCTGTCCGTTTGGGCCCCCCCCCTCTGTCCGTTTGGGCCCCCCCCCTCTGTCCGTTTGGGGCCCCCCCCCTCTGTCCGTTTGGGCCCCCCCCCCTCTGTCCGTTTGGGCCCCCCCCCCTCTGTCCGTTTGGGGCCCCCCCCTCTGTCCGTTTGGGCCCCCCCCCCTCTGTCCGTTTGGGCCCCCCCCTCTGTCCGTTTGGGCCCCCCCCTCTGTCCGTTTGGGCCCCCCCCTATGTCCGTTTGGGCCCCCCCCTCTGTCCGTTTGGGCCCCCCCCTCTGTCCGTTTGGGCCCCCCCTCTGTCCGTTTGGGCCCCCCCTCTGTCCGTTTGCCCCCCCCTCCTTTCCACTTCTCTGCTAAATTCAGTGTCAGTGTGTGTGTGACAGGAGAGTAGAATACGCCCCCTCCCTTTTCCCATTTGTCAGAGCAGGGTCATGTGACTCTGCTCTCAGCACCAAAGTATCTCTCCCTTGTCTCCCCAAGCAGAACGCTAGGAAGAGCGTGTGTGCACGCGCATGAGCGCGCGAGCACAGCGGGAGAGGGGATGTGCTAATTCACATAGAGGAAGGTAAGCGCGCCAAGAACCAAGCGCCAAGCGAGCTCAGCGCCAGCGGGGACTCAGCCTAACACTGATATATCATAACTTGATATCACCTACATTCCTGGGTCTATTGCTAGTCAGTTACATAACATTTAATCTCGGTACATGTTCTACAATTATATGAAGGGTGGACCAAATAGGGATTAATTATAATCCCGTATTTGTTTTTCTACTCACCGATTGGTTAAACAAATTCTATGGCCAATCTGGTATCTATTTTTATATTACCAATTAAAAGGATTGTAAACCTCACTCATTCTACACTATGACACCCTGCGTGCATTCAGCAGGGATCTTTTTTCATTTTGTATGTACCATTTCCCCTTTCCCCCGTGCATAGTTCTTCATTTATTCAATTTAAGCTGAAGCGAGAGCCCAGTCCCATCTTTTCCCTTTTCCCCTACTAATTAAGACCATGTGCACAAGGCAAACAAGACACGCAAAAGCACAATATTAATCTGACAATCTTCACCAGAATACATCGAACCCAGCTAACTTCTGGAAGGTCATCACCAACATATTCCAACCTTCTAACTATCAACAACCAAGTAATAACCACTAAGGGCGATATTACTCTGACAAACCCCACCGACATTGCAAATGCATTCAATGATTACTTTGTGGGGTGTGCTACTAATTTATTAGCGAAACGCAACCCAAACTTCAAACCTCACTGTGAGTACCCATATAGCCCCACCCCCTCCCAACACTCCTCACAATTTTCAATTTGGCCGAGTATCTGAAGAGGAGATTATACAAGCGCTCCTCAAATTAAAACGAAGCAGCCAATATGGACCTGACTTACTGCAATCTAAGTTCCTAAGACTTGGTTCCCCAGCCATTGCCAAATCAATTGCTTCCATAGTCAACTCTATCCTGTCTGCAGGCCATATCCCTAAGACCTGAAAAACTACTACAATTGTCCCAATCTTCAAAAGTGGGGAAAAAAACACTGTCTCAAACTACAGGCCAATTTCCCTTCTCCCAATACTATCCAAAGTCATGGGAAAATGTGTTCACTCCCAATTAAGCGATTACTATACCAAGACAAATTTCCCTAGCCAATTCCAATCTGGCTTTCGTCCCAAACACTCCACGGTAACTACCCTGCTAAAAGTTTGCAATGAAATCCAGTGTGGAATGGAACGGGGACAACTCACTGGTGCAGTATTCCTAGATTTTGCAAAGGCTTTTGACACTGTTGATCATGCTATCATGCTAGATCATGCTATCTTTCTAAACAAACTCCAGAGCTCTGGAATAGGGAAGCATGCTTTAAACGGGTTTCATTCCTACCTATCAAGTAGATCCCAACATGTGTCCATCTCAGGCTTTAACTCCAACCCCTTGGATATCACCTGTGGTGTCCCGCAAGGCTCTGTTCTGGGGCCCCTACTCTTCTCAGTGTTCAGCAATGATCTTACTACAGTCTGTAAGGGAGCTTCAATACACAATTCATACCAGAGACTCTCTCAGCCACTACCAGCCTAAGTTCTTTTAAAACTAAGACTGTCTCACATTTTAAATCTGGTCTGTAACTGTTACATACGTCTATAATATATATTATCTCTAACTGTGCATGCAATGTCTTGTATCAGCACTTATTCCTTCACCTGCTGTCTCTGTAAGTTCCCCATCAAACCTCTTAGATTGTAAGCTCTTCGGGGCAGGGATTTCCTTTCCTATCGTCTGATTTTGCTGTGCATATTGTATTTTAATTCCCTGTACTGTATTTTGTTAAGCGCAGAGTACACTTTTGGCGCTATATAAATAAAGACATACAAAACAGTATATAATACAGTATGCTTGACAATTGGGATGGTGTTGACAGGGCTTTCGCCAGCTAAAACACTTGAAATTTAGACAAAAAAGATCAATTTTCATCTCGTTTGACCACCAAAGCCTTTTCCACGTCTGCAGTATCAATATGCTTTTATGCAAACTCCATACGCGATTTAAAAGTCTTTGAGTAATGGCATTTTTCTTGCTACCCGTTCATACAGACCAGCTTTTTGTAGGGACCGGCTTATTGTTAATGTGTGAACACTGTCTCCCATCGCAGACAGAAATTTGCAGCTCTCTCAATGTCACTTCAGAGTGACGTCCCAAACCAGTTTCCTGCTTGCCCGGCTGCTCAGTTTGGGAGGGCGACCTGACCTGGGCAGTGTCTGGGTGGTACGATGCATCTTCCACTACTTAATGATGGACGTCACTGTGCTGAGGGGCATAATTAGCGCCCGTTGACATTTTCATGTACCCTTCTCCTACTCTGTGCCTCTCTACCACTTTATCCCAGACTGGTTTTGAAAGCTCCTTGGTCTTCATGGTTGCTGTGTTGTAACACTATTGTGAGTTTAAGTTCAAAAGTCTTTATATACCAGAGGGACACTATCTACGTGTTAAACCACTTTGATTACACACAGGCAGAAACCATTTCACTCATTTTGTGACCTTTCAAACAATTAATTTGCACCCAAGCGGATTTAGGGTTGCAGTAGCAAAGGGGTTGAATACTTAAGCTCAGTTGCATAAACTGTTTTTCCTCTGTAAATCTTACTACTTTATATTCTATATGCATATTCTAACTATCATTTTGGAGTTGTTTTTGTAGATTCTACATGTAATGTGTGATGTGTAATTTGAAAGGGTCTTGGAGCACGTTCAGGTGCCAACAAAATGAAACATTTGCAGGAGGGTGAATACTTCTGTATAGCACTGTATATATATCATTAGGGAGGCCTTCGTTCAACAAGGGCTGAAAATGAAATGATATATACATAAACACACAATTGCACTGATGAAGGTCCCATGAGGTGAACAAAACATTGTATTATGTGGAGTCTAAGGGCTGGGACCCGCTGCGCCCGGCGGCACGGGCGGCGTTCCCCACCAGCAGGGGAATCCTTCCGAGCCGGTCCCAGTCCCCCCTGGCTGCACAGCTCACTACACGCTGTGACGCGTCAGCCGCCAGGGGATTCAAAAGAATTGTAATCCCAAGCTGCGACGTGTCACGTGGTGTGGCTGTGAGCCAATGAGGAGGAGAGGCTTCGGGGAGCGGGGAGGAGTGTGGAGGGAAAGCAGCGTGAGTGCCTGTCTGTGTGTGTGTGTGTATGTGTGTGTCTGAGTGCCTTTCTGTGTGTGTGTGTCTGAGTGCGTGAGTGCTTGCCTCTGTGTGTGTGTATGTGTATGAGTGCCTGCCTGTGTGTGTGTGCGTGTATGTGTGCCTGCCTGCGCGTGTGTGCATGCGCGTGCATGCGCGTGCGTGCGTGTGTGTATGAGTGTCAGCGTGTGAGCCCGCAGCATCTCCCGAGCCCGAGGAGGGGGGTAGCAGATCCCTCCGCTTAAACCACGCCCCCCCCCCTCCCACTCCAGCCCCGGCTCCCTACAAACCGCATATCGCGGTCTCGTGTCTGTAAGAGCCCCGCCTGTCTGCAGTGCGGGCGCGCTGACTGAGGGAGCGGGGCCTTAGCCTAAGTGTTCGCTTAAAGGGCAGGCGACAGCAATGTCACAGTGCGGTCACTGGAAAAATCAAATTGAAGTGACTTCTATTGATCGCGACCAAACCGTCACGTCGCTCTTACTGTAAGCGCACGCGACAGCGTCAATACATTTGTTTTGATGCGACGTTGTCGTCGCCTTTACTATAAGCGCAGCCTAAGACTTATTCTGATCCTACTTACTTGCGTGGTATTGTATGCCTTCGTTTTGTGCTCATCTGTGACGTTTGTCCTGGATACGTGTCTGGGTGATATATGTAATATATGTGTTTATTACTACATTTGACATGTGAACACGCCAAATTGTGCCAGTTATATTCATGTAGGAGTGCCTACGCTGCATGTTGTGAGGAATACACATACACAATAACAACACTGCGGGAGATTAGGGAGAAGACATTGATGTGTGTCTCAGTGTGTGTGTGTCTCGTTGTCACCGTGCCCACCCCCTCCTCCCCCCTGTGCCTCCCCCCTCCTCCTCTCGCCGTGCCTCCTCCCCCCCTCCTCTCGCCGTGCCTCCCCCCTCCTCCTCTCGCCGTGCCTCCCCCCTCCTCCTCTCGCCGTGCCTCCCCCCTCCTCCTCTCGCCGTGCCTCCCCCCTCCTCCTCACGCCGTGCCTCCCCCCTCCTCCTCACGCCGTGCCTCCCCCCTCCTCCTCTCGCCGTGCCTCCCCCCTCCTCCTCATCGTGCCTCCTCCCCCCTCACCATGCCTCCCCCCATCTCCTCTCGCCGTGCCTCCCCCCTCCTCCTCACCGTGCCTCCCCCAACCCCGCCCCCCCTCACCGTGCCTCCCCCAACCCCGCCCCCCCTCACCGTGCCTCCCCCAACCCCGCCCCCCCTCACCGTGCCTCCCCCCTCCTCCTCCCGCCGTGCCTCCTTCCCCCCCCCCCCCCTCACCGTGCGGAGGCCGCTGCTGCGCCTCACTGACAGCCGGAATTCCCTCGCGCTCTCGGGCCCCACACTGAGCTGCAGCAGCAGCGCCGCTTCCTCCCCGCCTCCTCCGGGTGTAGCCCGCCAGGCCCGGGCAGACATCAGCACGGTGGGCAGCGACGGCTGCAGGCTGCGCTCCGGCCCGGGGGTGAAGCCGCGCTGTGGAGGCGGTGTCTGGACGGGGCCTTTACTGCTCGCCATCTCCACCTGTCACTGGGAAGGGGGGCGCGCGCCAGGTCACATGGAGAGAGGGGGGCGCGCGCTCAGCTGCTGGCCTTAGGGCGCGAGGACACTGTGTGTGACGACGGCTGCGAGGACACTGCCAACGGCTTGCTTACGCCCCCATCAGACGGGGAACGAGCGCGATATCACCGGAGAGGAAGGTGGTACTGGTCCCCCCACGTCCTATACTTCAACAGCGAAGGACGGGGTATCCCCCACTTTTGCTGTCACTGGAGGTGAGCCGTGGGATCACACAGAGATCGACACTTCCTCCTCCCGCGTCATGAGGTAAATAACACACACACAGCACTCACTGCCGCTGTGACATGGCGCCCCCTGCGGCGCGGAGGTATTACTGCACACCAGCGGAACACCCTCACATCTCCACGCCGTGTGTGACGTGGCGCCCCCTGCGGTGCGGAGGTGTTACTGCACACCAGAGGATCACCCTCACATCTCCCCGCCCTGTGTGACATGTCGCCCCCTGCCTGCCGGAGGTGTTACTGCACACCAGCTGAACACCCTCACATCTCCCCGCCCTGTGTGACATGTCGCCCCCTGTACCGCGGAGGTATTACTGCACACCAGCGGAACACCCTCACATCTCCCCGCCCTGTGTGACATGTCGCCCCCCTACGGCGCGGAGGTATTACTGCACACCAGCAGAACACCCTCACATCTCTCCACCCCTGTGTGACATGTCGCCCCCTGCGGTGCGCAGGTGTTACTGCACACCAGCGGAACACCCTCACATCTCCCCGCCCTGTGGGACGTGTCGCCGCCCTGCGGTGGGGAGGTATTACTGCACACCAGCGGAACACGCTCACATCTCCCCGCCCTGTGTGACGTATCGCCCCCTGCGGAGCGGAGGTGTTACTGCACACCAGCGGAACACCCTCACATCTCCCCGCCCTGTGTGACATGTCGCCCCCTGCGGCGCGGAGGTGTAACTGCACACCAGCGGAACACCCTCACATCTCCCCCGCCCTGTGTGACATGTCGCCCCCTGCGGCGCGGAGGTGTTACTGCACACCAGCGGAACACCCTCACATCTCCCCGCCCTGTGTGACGTGTCGCCCCCTGAGGCGCGGAGGTGTTACTGCACACCAGCGGAACACCCTCACATCTCCCCGTCCTGTGTGACATGCCGCCCCCTGCGGCGCGGAGGTGTTACTGCACACCAGCGGAACACCCTCACATCTCCCCGCCCTGTGTGACGTGTCGCCCCCTGAGGCGCGGAGGTGTTACTGCACACCAGCGGAACACCCTCACATCTCCCCGCCCTGTGTGACATGTCGCCGCCCTGCGGTGCGGAGGTGTTACTGCACACCAGCGGAACACCCTCACATCTCCCCGCCCTGTGTGACATGTCGCCCCCTGCGGTGCGGAGGTGTTACTGCACACCAGCGGAACACCCTCACATCTCCCCGCCCTGTGTGACATGTCGCCCCCTGCGGTGCGGAGGTGTTACTGCACACCAGCGGAACACCCTCACATCTCCCCGCCCTGTGTGACATGTCGCCGCCCTGCGGTGCGGAGGTGTTACTGCACACCAGCGGAACACCCTCACATCTCCCCGCCCTGTGTGACATGTCGCCCCCTGCGGTGCGGAGGTGTTACTGCACACCAGCGGAACACGCTCACATCTCCCCGCCCTGTGTGACATGTCGCCCCCTGCGGTGCGGAGGTATTACTGCACACCAGCGGAACACCCTCACATCTCCCCGCCCTGTGTGACGTGTCGCCCCCTGAGGCGCGGAGGTGTTACTGCACACCAGCGGAACACCCTCACATCTCCCCGTCCTGTGTGACATGTCGCCCCCTGCGGCGCGGAGGTGTTACTGCACACCAGAGGAACACCCTCACATCTCCCCGCCCCTGTGTGACATGTCGCCTCCCTGCGGTGCGGAGGTATTACTGCACACCAGCGGAACACCCTCACATCTCCCTGCCCCTGTGTGACATGTCGCCCCCTGTGGTTTGGAGGTGTTACTGCACACCAGGGGAACACCCTCACATCTCCCCGCCCTGTGTGACGTGTCGCCCCCTGCGGTTTGGAGGTATTACTGCACACCAGCGGTATTTGGAGACTTTTTTTTATCTGTTATTAAAGCAGTCCAAGCTGCCAGTTTTTTATTTTATTTTATTATTTTTCCCCCTTTAATTTGTGCATCAATGCAATCCACACAATGATAAGTAATTAGCTAAGTTGCTGATCAATCCGTTCTCCTGTGATCGATCGGCAAAGATTCGGTTAGGGGGTTCACTAAATGGATGTCAGTGCAGCAGAAGAGGACCAAAGATGCAAAGTTCTGTGGGGAAGATCATGTGACCAGGCAGTCACTAGATACAATTGGAGCGCTGCTAGAGAGGGAACAGGGCATCAAAAAAGCATTTGCCAGAGCCTGTTTCAGAAGAGGGAGGGGATGTGACTTTGTAAATGGTTGCTGTAGAAACAAAAAATGCTTGTTACATTATAATACATTAAAAATTGAATCCAGAGTTGTTTAAAAAAAAATGCTACAAGTATTTTCTCATAATACAGAACTGATGTATTTAAAAAACACAAATGTACAGTAGGATATTGCTTGGTCTGCAGCTATTTGCCGCAATCATGCAACAGAGTGTGCAAATATAAAAATAAATTTGCATTTTTAAACCACATTTGTGGGGTGTATTTTTCAGTAAAAGGGACCAGGGTACAGAACAAAGAAACGGGAGAAGGAGGGGAAGCTTAAGTAATTAAGGGTTTAACATTAACTAACCACTGAGACATCAATAATCCCTCAACTCTTGTAATATTTCAACTCTACTGGCAGCCTTGTAGTCTTGTATTTCAACTCTACTAAACACTTTTTTGAATCTACCTTTCTGATAATGAACCTACTACATACCCCAATTCTGTTCTTTACTGTGGCCTCATGTCAATGTTACTCTCTCTCTATCCACTACTACCTTCTCCCTCCTTGCCCACACCCAATGTAACCATACACCCTGGACCAAAAGCCTTGCATTATCTACTGAATATTGGCGGAGAGCTCTGAAAACCAGTACATCTAGCCCCACTCATTCTAATGGCAAACATTGCAACTTTTCAGCCTGCAAACAATTATTCAAATGTATATTTCTATCTCGCAGACTTCCTTTAATACAAATTTATGCTGTCCTGTTTACTCTGCCCTCTCTCAGGCTAAACAAACTACTTTTTTTCACTAATCAACACGCACAAATATAACCCAAGCCGACTCTTCTCTGTCTTTAACGCTCTACTCAGACCACCCTCAGCTGCCTCTTCTTCTTCCTCCATCTCACCTCTTGACTTTGCTGACTATTTTAAGGAAAAGGTGGAATCCATACGTCAGGACATCCCCTCTGTTTCCTCCTCCCATCCTACACCTCTTCCTAACTCTCCTCCTGCCTTCCTTGACTCTTTTTTCGCTGTCACATAGGAGGATGTGTCACTGTTAATCTCCTCTTCTCCCTCTACCACTTGCCCTCTTGACCCCATTCCCTCCCATCTCCTAAAACCTCTTGCTCCTACTATAATCTCTATGCTCACACAGATTTTTAACTCCTCCCTCTACTCAGGTACATTTCCTTCCTCCTTCAAACATGCAACCGTTATACCATTACTCAAAAACAGCAAGCTTGACCCTACCTGTCTTTCTATCGACCTGTCTCCCTCCTGCCTTTTGCCTCTAAACTCCTTGAACGTCTTGTATTTGCTCACTTGCTCCATTTTCTCAACACCTATTCTCTCCTAGACCCTCTACAATCTGGTTTCCACACTCCTCACTCGACAAACAGCCCTCACTAAAATAACTAAGACCTCCATACTGCCAAAGACAGAGGTCATTACACTCTGCTCATATTATTCAACCTCTCTGCAGCATTTTATACCGTGGACCACCCTGTTCTCATCACATTCTCCACACTCTTGGTATTCGTAACAAAACTCTATCCTGGATCTCCTCTTACCTCTCCCATCATACTTTCAGTGACTCCTGCTAACACCTCCTCCTTTCTTGACCTCTCAGTGGGGGTACTCCAGGGCTCTGCCCTTTTCTCTTTACACACTTTCTCTAGGTGACCTAATCACATCTTGTCAAGGGAGACCAGGTTTATCAACACATTTATACTGGGAACATATGATTGAGCAAAGCAAGGAGGTAAAATAAATTGTAATTTATTTCACGAAAAGACATACACACAATGTTCCAGGATTACAGTCAAAATACACTTACTGGGATGGGGGCAAACAAAATAATTTATTTCCAGAACAAAATCTTGTAAAAGTCTGTAGGAGTAATTGCCCAGGAGAGGGAATTGCTTGCAAAATGGCTTGGAACGGTCCTCGGTCAGCGGCGCAAGTCGCAACCGCTATGTACTCCGACAGAGCTGCTTCTTTTGTTCTGCCATGGCTGTAATGGCACTTGGAATCTTGATGAAATTTATGAATCTTAAGATGAATCTGATTCCCAATGGGCTGCAGGAATTCTTATAAGGTTCAGAACCCTATACCTAACAAGTGCAGCCAATCTCTATGTGGGAATAACTTTTCCCATCTATCCCGGAGTTGCCAATACTTCAGAAACCTGGCAGGGGTGGCTTCCTTTTCTGCTAAGGGCATGCGCCAACCTAGCACCTTTGCCACTTAGCATATGGGACCCAAACCCTCTACCTGACGACAGTAAGTCTGGGCTGGGCAACCATTTGCCAAATGGCCCGGACTTCACACTAGGATGGGGGTACTTGAGTTATCCCTCCCAACCTAACACCTCTGAAACTCTGAGACTTTCAACTCCGGACTGTAACAGACATTGTGGCATCAAGCCAGCGGGATGCCTTAGTTGTCCGGAGCTGTAAATGCCTCAGCTCATTTACAGTGAGACACAACACGCATACTAAGTTGAGTGCTATAATAAAATGAGTGTTTCACTGTCTCCGGGGTTCTGAATGAAACCCAATTATTCCTATCATGTTTAATACATCAATATAGTGGGACTATCATTCATCAATTTTTATGAAAATTTATAAAAATTGAGTTATGGTGGTTTTATATGTTCCTATCTGAACTACGCGCACGGCCACTATCAGAGCGCTAGGCGCTTCCTAACAGTAGTTGGCAAAAAGCCGCTTTTTATTCTCTAAGCGCTGGACTTAGAAACATTTTTACCCTCGCCACCTTATACCTCGTGTGGGAGAGACTCCGAACCCTTATACTGGGTTCTGGGGGTTTGGGCATATACAGGTTTATCCCCCTGCCTCGTCTTACTGTTCTGGTCTGTGTTGAAGCAAGGAGACCTGGCGGCGAGCCGCCTAACTGCTTCCTAGGGAGAATTTTATTCGGTGGTCTGTGTCCTCATGTCCCCAGGAATCTGCTAGGATTCTGGGGTACATTTTTGGGGTAGCCAGCATCTCTGGTCCCCTTCTACCCAAACACACCCTGACAATATTTTTACCGTAAAATCCTCCCTGAACTCACGCCCTGTGAATCTCCACTGGTTGGCACTCCTGGAACAGTAAAACACACCGGTGACGGGGAGGAAAGGGTTAATACCTCATTTGCCATGCATTACTGTTGATGCCCTGTCCCCGCCATTTTTATTCCCCATGTGCAGGCCATTCCCTGTCTGCGAGGGTAAAAGACAAGATACATTGCTTGCCATACCCTCTAACCAACACATGATAGCAGATCTTAAATGTAAGGCAGGATGTATTTTTTTTTGTAAGTCCAACCAGGAATTACTTGGACCTCCAGCTGTGATATGGGTGAATGAGCTTCGGTATTTTTATGACCAAGCCTCAAAGGGTTGTAATTATTTTTATAATGGAGCCTCAAAAGGCTCCCACAGATTTAGAGTCCCCCTGTCTAAAAGAGTGTCAATTATGACAAGACCCAGAGGCCCATAATGTATACAATACTGGCATACTGATGCACAGCAGATGTCAGGCTAGTGACAACTTTAAGTCAAAAATCAGACTTAGTGGCCCCAAGTTATGGGTGTAGCCCAGGTATGCTAAGTGGCATGGGCGTCAACCTGACCCATGCGCCCTGCCCACCGGACAGCCCTTTTGACCAGTCTTATGAACTGTGGGTCACTTGGCTATTCGTGTTTTTTTTTGTTCCCACGAGGGGATTGGATCCACATGTTAAAGATAGCTTTGGCCAGTCTATAACTGTGGCTCCCCAGGTATTTCCCAGTGTGATTCTTGAATTTTAATCCATGATGTAAAGATGCAAGACTTTGTTCCAGTACAGCAGCAACCAGTCCAAGAGTGAAGGGGTTAATAACCACATAACCACAGGACTTTTAAAACCAAGGCTGCATTTCTTGCACTGGCAAGCAAAGGACAATTTCTTTCGTTCCAAGGACAATTTCTTTCGTTTCCTGATCCCAGTGAGTGTGGTTTTAAGTGTATTCTGCAGATGTCGTGTGTTTGTCTATTAAGGAAATAAATCACAATTTATTTTGCAACTTGTTCTGTTCAATCAAGTACCCAGATATATAAATGTTTTGATAAAAGTTGGTGTCATCGTGACAACACCTAAATCTTTTATTACAATACAGTTCATATGCAATAACTGGGTTGATGAGTTGACACTTCAAACTCCCCAATATGGCTCCGGGGCACCTAGCCGGGCATTATACCTTTATTATTGGCCTAGGTACCCCCTCACCGTCCCACATCTCTTTGGTTTAAATATCACCTCTATGCTGACAACACATTTATTTTTCAACCCCTGACCTAATACTTCCTGTAGAGACCAATGTTTCTGAATGTCTCTCTACGTTATCATCTTGGATGGCCCACCGCCGACCTAAACTTAACATGGCTAAAACAGAGCTCCACATTCTTCCTCCAAAACCTGACCCTACTACCTTCTTCCACATTACTGTTGGAAGTACTATTATTCACCCAGTAGCTCAAGCACGCTGCCTAGGGGTCACACTCGACTCCTCTCTCACATTCAAAACGTATCTAAAAACTGTCGCTTTTTCCTCTGCAATATTACTAAGATATGCCCTTTCCTCTGTTGCTCGACTGCTAAAACTCTGACTCAGGCCCTCATTCTCTCCCGTCTCGATTACTGTAACCTCCTGCTGTCCGGCCTTCCTGCCACTCACCTGTCTCCCCTCCAATCTATCCTTAACGCTGCTGCCAGAATCACTCTACTCTTTCCTAAATCTGTCTCAGGGTCTCCCATGCTGAAATCACTCTCCTGGATTCCTATCAAATCCCACATCTCACACTCAATTCTAATCCTCACTTTTAAAGCTTTACATTCTTCTGCCCCTCCTTACATCTCAGCCCTAATTTCTCGCTATGCACCACCCTGACTCTTGCGTTCTGCTAAAGGATGTCTTCTCTCTACCCCCTTTGTATCTAAATCCCTCTCCCGCCATAAAAACCTTTCTCACTGACTGCCCCACACCTCTGGAATGCCCTTCCCCTCAGTACCCGACTAGCACCCTCTCTATCCACCTTTAAGACCCACCTTAAGACACACTTGCTTAAAGAATCATATGAATAGCACCGTGGTTAATACTATATGCAGTACATGATACATAAAGCTTGGCCCTCTGCAGACGCACTTACCAGAACGCCCTCCTCCTGTCTCTGTACGTTCTTCCTACCTACCAATTAGATTGTAAGCTCTTCAAAGCAAGGACTCTGTCACGGGAGACCAGGCAGTTTACACCTTTTTACCAGGATCATTCAATGAGCAAAACAAGATAATGAAACAAATTGTAGTTTATTCGCTTAAAATCGCTTACACAGTGGAACACAAAATACAGACGAAAAGCACACTTACTGGGGGTTGAAAACTATACTCTTCTAGGTGCAGGGAACTCTAAATAAGAGTTTTCCCCTGACCAGGACATAGCCCAAAATCCTCTGGTTCCCAAATTGGCGTGAATTCCACACGTCACCGCTCCCTTCTCTTCTGAGAACTTGGACTCCTTTTGACCGGTGGTTAGAACCAAACTCCAGGAACTAAAATCATCTTGCAATCCCAGCCGCAACTGCTACGTTCGGTTATTAGAACTTGGGCACTAAAAACGGAACTTAGACTCTGGCGGGCAGACTTTCCTGGTTGAAATCGAAGCCAGTTGTTCTGCTACTCGCACAAGAGCAACTTTGAAAAGCCCGCCCGCACTTCTGGCGCTAGAAATCTCAATCTGATTGGCTAAGATGTTTATTATAGTACTAGCTGAGAGATCTGGCGTTGCCCGGGATGTAAATCCCTAATAATTGTTTGGTGGGGTGGTGAATCTTTGAATATTGGGTGGGTGAATCTTTTTGGGGGGAAGTGAATCTTGGGTGGGGGTGTGTGAATCTTGGGTGGGAGGTTCTCCCCCCCGTCCCCGGTGCCTGTTTCCCCCCCCCCCTGTTCCTGGCGGTGTTTCTCCCCCCCCCCCCCCTCTCCGGCGGTCCCGCTGAGGGGAGGGGCGAGAGAACGGGGCCCGCGGGTGGTGAGGAGAAGCGGTGTGTGCTCCTTCCACCCCCCCCCTCCTGAGTGAAACTGGAGGCTTTCCCCCAAAACGGAGCCTGCGACGGAGGAGCCAGCAGAGGCGACTGTCACGTTCCCCCCTCACCTTTGTCGCCGGGCGAGGAGGAGAAGAGGAGAGTGGCCGGGTGGTTGTGCATCTTAGTCTCCCCCCACCCCCAAGCAGAGCTGTGTCGGCGTCGGGTGAGAATGTGGCAGTTGGGTATGTGAGGTCATAGAACCACACAGGCCAATGAGAGGCGTGCGGGGGCGGGGCTGGGCCACGGACCAATCAGATTGGCCAGAGGCTGAATGACAAACCAACGGACCAATCAGATTGCCCAGAAGCACAGCAAAAAAACAACGTTTTCCGTTTTATATATATAGATTTGGAGTTTCATTCACAAAATACTACAGCCAATCACAGCGTGGGAACTTTCCCAGTAGCCAATCTGAGCAAAGCCGGTATGGAAAGCCGGGTCTGCAGGAAATCTGAAATTGCCAAGGGACATGCACAAGTTTGCCACCTCCGTCCCTGGCTATCTCATGCCACCCGCTGGGTCAGGCTCCCCCAGGTCTAGCAGAACAAATGGCAACCCGGACGACTGCCATTGTTCCCAGGACGTGGGTACTTGAGCCCTTCCCTGTTACCCTAATGGCTTTCACACCTCCTGCATCCTCTGTTTACTTTGAACTCCAATGTCCAGCAGACTTACTGGCACCAACTTGGTAGCCCTGGCAGCCTGTCTGAATATCGGTTCCGAAAGTCCCAGCTCATTACAGTACACAACAGTACATTTCAATGTATTAATAAAAATAGACTTTAATACATCCCTAAGCCCTGGGTATGGGGAATAGATTAGAAAAGTATACTTTTCTATTCTATCAGCCTGTATTCCTCACGCACTGTCTATGAGACTTAGACTGGACTCTGAGAGTCCCCTCGCAACCTTATCTATGGTTGGAGCGCCCATGAACCTAATACAGGTGCTGGGCTACCTGGGGTACCCCCCTTAACCTAGGGACATCCACAGTTGCTGGGACACTTTTCATCCCTGTGCCCCATTTACCTTTCTGGGCTATGCTGAAGCAGGGAACCCTAGAGGTGAGTCGCGCAAGCGTTTTCAAGGGGCGATATTGCCGGGACACTGTGCCTACATGTATCCGAGAATCTGGCATGATTCCTGGGTACATTTTTAGGGGAACCGACAACTCTGGACCCCAACTACCTAGGCACATTCTGACACAACTTCTTCCTCAAAATCCCTCTTGAAACTCATCCCCTAGCAATCCCTGCTCGCTGACATGCCCGGAAAGGTAAAAACACATCAAATACTTTAATACCGCAAGGTATATGTAGCCCTGTTTCCACCTGAACACAGAAAGTTACCGATGCTGCCCTTTTACCTGTTGGCTCCCAGGAGCCTAAGCTTCCGCCACGGAGAGCCTGGGGTGATTTACTTACAACACGGTGCAGCGCCTCCACCTGTGATGGATCCCAACGGAGCGGGAGGAGCGTGCGGGCCGCCGCCGCAGAGCCTCCGGAGCGTTCCCTGCTCTTGCCCCCACCTTCCTGAATCGCAAGCGAGTCTGCCGCTTGACTCTGGCGGCACCCACGATCACCCCCGCAGCGGAGGTAACGAGGGGGGGGGAGGGGGGCAGAGGAACCCTACTACACTTACATCGTTACTGGTCTCGAGCTAAACTCTCTTGAACCCTTATACTCAGATCAGGGACAACCAAAAACGGGCTTAACCTTTATTTAGAGTCTGGTTAACCCCTCACCGTCACACCTTCAAATACTTTCTGGGCAAGCTAGCCGTCTATCTGAACAAGCTCCTCACCCCTAGCACATGCAACACTTATCATGTGACAACATGTGACTCCAAAACACTGTTCATGGTCCCAAGGCTCAACAAAGTATCCAGCCGCTTCTCCTTCTCTTACCGTGCACCCCAAAACTGGAACAATCTACCGGAGACTCTCACAGCCGCCGCCACCACCATCAGCAGTCTAAGCTCTTTGAAAACTAAAGCTGCTGTCTCCCATTTGAATGTAGTCTGTAACTGTTCCATCCGCCTATAACATATACTGTACTATGTGTTACTGTGCATGCAATGTCTTGTATAGAATGTATAACCTTGCTCACTTGTATTGTATTGTATTGTATGTCTTTATTTATATAGCGCCATTAGTGTACATAGCGCTTCACAGTAGTAATTCATGTGGTAATCAAATAAATAACAGATAATATAAATAACAGATCATGGGAATAAGTGCTTTAGACATAAAAGTAACATTTCGGAAGAGGAGTCCCTGCCCCGAGGAGCTTACAGTCTAATTGGTAGGTAGGGAGAACGTACAGAGACAGTAGGAGGGAGTTCTGGTAAGTGCGTCTGCAGGGGGGCAAGCATTATGTATCGTGTTTAGAATATCCACAGTGCTATTCATATGCTTCTTTAAGCAAGTGTGTCTTAAGGTGGGTCTTAAAGGTGGATAGAGAGGGTGCTAGTCGGGTACTGAGGGGAAGGGCATTCCAGAGGTGTGGGGCAGTCAGTGAAAAAGGTTTAAGGCGGGAGAGGGCTTTAGATACAAAGGGGGTAGAAAGAAGACATCCTTGAGAAGAACGCAAGAGTCTGGATGGTGCATACTGAGAAATTAGGGATGAGATGTAAGGAGGGGCAGAAGAATGTAAAGCTTTAAAAGTGAGGAGAAGAATGGAGTGTGAGATGCGGGATTTGATCGGAAGCCAGGAGAGGGATTTCATGAGGGGAGATGCTGAGACAGATCTAGGAAAGAGTAGAGTGATTCTGGCAGCAGCATTTAGGATAGATTGTAGGGGAGACAGGTGAGAGGCAGGAAGGCCGGACAGCAGGAGGTTACAGTAATCAAGACGGGAGAGAATGAGGACCTGAGTCAGAGTTTTAGCAGTCGAACAACAGAGGAAAGGGCGTATCTTAGTTATATTGCGGAGGAAAAAGCGACAAGTTTTAGAAATGTTTTGAATGTGAGGGGCGAATGTGAGAGAGGAGTCGAATGTGACCCCTAGGCAGCGTGCTTGGGCTACTGGGTGAATGATTGTAGTTCCAACAGTAATGTGGAAGGAGGTAGTAGGGCCAGGTTTGGGAGGAAGTATGAGGAGCTCTGTTTTAGCCATGTTGAGTTTAAGGCGTCGGAGGGCCATCCAGGATGATATAGCAGAGAGACATTCAGAAACTTTGGTTTGTACAGCAGGTGTAAGGTCAGGTGTTGAAAAGTATATTTGTGTGTCGTCGGCATAGAGGTGATAATTAAACCCAAAAGATGTTATTAGGTCACCTAGAGAGAGTGTGTACAGAGAAAAGAGAAGAGGTCCCAGGACAGAGCCCTGGGGTACCCCCACAGAGAGATCAATAGAGGAGGAGGAGGTGTTAGCAGAAGAGACACTAAAAGTACGATGGGAGAGGTAGGATGAGATCCAGGATAGAGCTTTGTTCCGAATACCTAGAGTATGGAGAATGTGGAGGAGAAGAGGGTGGTCCACGGTGTCAAATGCTGCAGAGAGGTCGAGTAATATGAGCAGAGTGTAATGACCACTTAATGTGACAATGTATTTGTAAGCATGTATTTGTAAGCATGATAACTTTGTGCCCAGGACATAGTTGAAAATGAGAGGTAACTCTGAATATATTACTACTTCCTGGTAAAACATTTTATAAATAAATGCATATAAACTGCACTGTACAGTGTCCCATACGCAAAGATATTCAATGTGCCATCTGCTGGACAGTAACTGAACTGCAACAACACAAATAATAGGTCAGTTTGACCACTAAATAAATTCAGCCGGCATAAGATCGGCATTCCGTGGCACCGCACAACTTGTTGCATGGAGTGATAACAGAGGACGTGTGGGGCATCTGGGGCGACTGATGGATACAAGATGTTACATCTGTAGGTTGCTTTCCAAACATGGTTGTGGTTTCCCTCAATGGCGGATTTCCCATTGGGCCCGGGCCTAGGGCGTAAAAATTGTGGGATGGCAAATTTCCCTCCCCCACCTCCATATATAGAGGCCCCGCTCTCTTCCCCACTGTTTGCAGGGGGAAGAGTTCGTATCTTCTCCTTCGTGCCGCCCTCCTCCTTCAGCGTCAAATGACACTGCAAGATCGTGTTACCATGGCAACATGATGCCATTTCACGCCCTGAAGGACGAGGGCAGCACGAAGGATAAGGCGGCCCGGGTGGTAAGTGCATATGGGCGGCGGATTTGTAAATCCGTCACTGGAAGGAAAGCAATTGTACAGGAACCTTCTTTAAAAGGCCCCCACTGGAATGATCAGGAATGCATCCTCACTGGGCCCATACTCCTGCAGGGATGGAATCCATGCAGCATTCTTGCCTCATTTTGGTATGGTTTCTTAACTATACACTGTAACTGGCAGCAGCAAAACACCCAACCAAAGCTTTTGTCCAGTGGAAGTCTGAAAACACAAATCTGACAACATAAAATGCCACAGACACTCCAATCTAGCTGGGCCTCGGAGGAGTGGAATTTGCAGGAAAAAGTGCACCCATTCCTACCCTTAGTTACCTCTCGTTTTCAAGTATCTCCTGGGCACAAAGTTATGTTGACAATACATGGTTACATTATATGAACAGAGGCTATACATTATATTTACAGACATTTCATGTACATGTAACACATGTACCCCCCTCTCTGGGAGATACACTGCATTACTGTGTTAGTGTGGTGCTGAGGCATACCTGCTGGTTCAGGAGAGCTGAGTAGCCGCGATGGTAAGAGCAACAGGACAGGCTTTTGGTCTTTTACATGAGCTTCCGTTCTTGGTACTTTGGATGGTGCTTACCCCGGTAGTATGGGGCCTTGAGTCTTGAAGGTCCCCAGGCCTTTCAGCCTGGGATGGGCCAGCTCATCCATGCAATGGGAGCGTCTGACAGCCCACGCTCTCTCATTTGCAGGCAGAGCAAGACTGCTCTAACTTTGCAACACCCACTGGTTAGCCTCAGGAAGGGGCAGGCTCATGGTCTGTACCCATCACTGATAGGCGTACACTGGCCATGAATCACCACCTTACTTCCATCACTTACAAGTGGGGCATAAGGGGGGGTCAATGGGCCATAGATTAACCCATGAAGGCCCTGAACGTACTTATATCACAGATGCATTATGGGGGAAAGAGGTATTATGGGACATACAGCAGGGCCCCGCTTCTCGGTGCTCCACTTTTCGGCGATCCGCCGAGAAAGGGGCCGCCATGTCCACGCATGCGCAGAACGGGACGTCCAGGGGTCACGCATGCGCACAATGGGCCGGCCAGGGGTCACGCATGCGCGGAATGGAGGGGTTTCCTTCTGTTGCGCATGCGCAGAACGGCGCATTGCCGGTCTGCGCATGCGCACCTAACGAAAATCGCCGGTTCCACTTTCCGCCGGTTTTCGCTTTATGGTGGGTCCTCAGAACGGAACCCGCCGTATTAGTGGGGCCCTCCTGTACCATGTTACATACAGTTACAGACAATAAGTGTTATGAGAGTATGTAACAGTTAAAGACATGATTAAAATGTGAGACAGCTGAAGTCTTGAAAGAACTTAAACTGGAAGCAGCTTTGACAGTCTTTGGTAGGTTGTATATACCCTATGAGCATTCAAGATTCCTGATCCTCCTTATCTCAAAAGTAATCCCCAACAGTGAAAAACATGATTGAGCATATCGGCAGTCTTCTTAAAATAAATCCTTTATTATGTCCAAGTGAAAAAATGAGAAAGCTATCTCCCTCCTTGGCCTGTGCTAAGAAGGAAGTTACATGACTGGAAGGAAGGGAGAAGGGCCTCCCTCCCCATAATCACCAAATCTAGAATCTAGGTGTACAGGCATTTGGCTTGATACATTATATTGTGTAGTTTTAAGCTATGCTACATTATTAACCCCCTGGAAGTGGTAGACCTAGAGAATTGGGCTCTAATTCCTTTGCTGTCAAATTTGTCTGAAACGGGTATGTTGACACTGAAAAGGTTAATATTGGGAGTGAATCCCTGTTACCTGCCCAGTGTAGATAAAAAGAAGAATGCAACCAAGATCTCACCACAAAATATATCAAAATAAAAATACACTTTACTAACGTATTACTTGTATGAATCACCACATTCCCCTCTCCCAGCTCTGGATTAAATTCCACCACCAAGATGGCGCCGGGCCATTCCTATTCTTTTCAGTGACCTACAAGGCTGCCACCACCAAGATGGCGCCGGGTCATTTTCCTATTCTTTGCAGTGACCTACAAGGCCGCCACCTCAAAGATGGCGCCGCGCGGCGGCTCTACTTTTTCTTACGTCATCACAGCTGCATCCAATCGCCCCGGATCGTCATTTCTCGTTGCCTGGCGGAAGAGGTTGGTGTTGACAGTGAGTGATGGTCGAGTGGAACGGGCGGCGCTGTATTTCTGATGCTGGACACGGGGAGATGGGAACCCGGTGTGTATATCCTTCTGCACCAGGACACACAGCAGATATATAAAATCACCACAAGGCTGCAGCCAGGAAGTGTCTGTGGGATGAGTGTCACTCAGTAGTGGGGTGAGTCTCACTCTGAGGAGTGTCACTCAGTAGTGGGGGGAGTCTCACTCTGAGGATGAGGGACACACAGTTTACAGCAATTTCACACCTTGAGAGTGACAGTGGGGTGGGAGTCTCACTCAAGGATCAGTGACACTCAGCAGGAGGGAGGTCTTCATGAGGACAAGTGACAATGTGGGGGGGGGGAGGAGGTCTCGCTCCTTGAGAATGAGTGACACTCAGTAGGAGAGAGTCTCTCTCCTTGATGACTTTTACCAATGAACATGATCTAGTCTCACTTATTGCTGGGCAGACTTATTCATAAGAAGGTAGTGACACTTATATGAAGACCAGATCACTCCTTTGGAGGCATACTTCTTTGTCATGAGTTTCACTCACAGAGAGGCAGTCTTAGGGCTTTAGGATGTGTCACTGACTGTCAGGCAGCCTTGTTCCTATAAGTGTTAGGCTGCGCTTATACTGCCGATGATGTCACCCATCGCCATTGCGAAAGTTGTAATTCCATATTTTCGAGATGTCACTGGCTACAAGGACATGATGTCAGCAAGGGGGAAGGCAGAGGGATGGAGAAGCTCCCTGATTTGCTTATACCCAGTCACATGTGGAGACCGTCTCTCCAAAAATCAAATTCTAATGACTACAAGAATGTTGGTAGCTCCGTCGCGCCGTTGTCGTCGCGTCCACTATAAGCGCTGGCGACAATGCATTTGTTTTGACGTGACATCGCTGTCGCCGGCACTATAAGTGCAGCCTTGTTACTATAAGTGTTAGTCATGGAAAGGCAGTTTCACTGCTATGGGATGTGTCACTCAGTGGGAGCAAGTCTCAATGTAAGCCATTGAAAAGCAGTCTCAGGATTAGTGATACTCGATGACCGTTTCACCCATTTATTGTCAGGCAATCTCACTCATAGTTGTAGTATGGACTGTAGAATTTGAGGTGGTTTATCCAGATACACATATTCATAAGAATTTGGTGATTTTTCTTTAATATTATCTGAATGATGGTATTATTCCAGAACTGAACTGCACTATTTTGAGCCCTCTTATTTCCTGCTCAGGTGGTACGATATAGCCAACGAATCAATCTGATAATCCTTTTTATTTGTATGGCACCAACATTCTGCAGCGCAGTACAACGTGGGTGGGAGGACAATAACATTGTATGGCAAAAGAGCACATGTATGTTGAGAGAAACTGCAACAATGTGAAGGAGGTCCCTACCCCAAAGATCTTACAATCTAGATACTCATTGTGCCGAACAAGTACAAGTCAACATCTTCAGGGGTTGTGCTTCAAACTCTCCTGGCTGCACAACTGATACGTTACCCATTTCATATGGACATGCCTTACTATTGAGTGCCCCTGGCAGCCATTTGTTTATTAAATCATTAGCAATGTGTAGGCGTTTATTCGCAAGTACAGAAGGGATGTTTAGCTAGTGATTAAATTTGATATGCCGATTTAGGATGCAAATGAGGGAATTTGGTCAGATTAAGGTGCGAGATGGGAATTAACAACTAAAATCCCATACATTTCTTTAGAATTAAGGACCACATGATGCCTACTTTGCCTATGGGAATGTGTATGGCTATGTCTTGCAGCAAGTAAAATAGGATTTGCCAGGGTTATAGTATAAAGGGAGGGATCTTTGTTTAGTTATTGTTGAGGGGAGACATGAGTAGAGTAATAATTTCTCCCTTATGGTGACACTGTTTTACCTATTCTAGATCAGTGTCAATGAGTTAAGAAAACTACACGCACATAATGGTTTTTCAGAACTGATATGACCGATAATTCCCGATAGTCTTGCAGTTCAATTAATAGATCAGTGTTTCCCAACTCCAGTCCTCAGGGAACCCCATCAGGTCTTAAGGATATCCCTGCTCCAGCACAGGTGGGTCAATCAGCGGGTCAGTCATTTTGACTCAGTCATTTTGACTGAGCCACCCGTGCTGGAGCAGGGATATTTTTAAGACCTGACCTGTTGGAGTTCCCAGAGGACTGGAGTTGGGAAACACTGGAAT
This sequence comes from Ascaphus truei, assembly GCF_040206685.1. Classification (NCBI taxonomy): domain Eukaryota; kingdom Metazoa; phylum Chordata; class Amphibia; order Anura; family Ascaphidae; genus Ascaphus; species Ascaphus truei. The sequence goes on along the minus strand of NC_134484.1, from coordinate 9,808,857 downwards.
AGATGCCTAAATGCCACATGAAGTGAGATAGTACAGTTTAGATCTAAAGGGCCCTGATTTCATGTCTATGTCCAAACTCCTATGTGTTTAGAAAACTAACTCTGAGATTGAACCTAAGCGTTATTTTGTTCAACTTTTAAAACATTTTCTTATAGGAAGGTCTAGGAGCGCTGAAACTGCACGTGTGCGTCTTTTCAGTCAAACCTAGTAAACGAGGGACTTAGAAGAAATTGTGAAATATTTGTATTTTATCTTTGTGTTTAATGGTAAATGTTTATGCACTGTATACGATCTTGGGATTTCCAAGTCCATGTTTCCGAGAGACCAGCTGGCTACCAAGTTGTTGCCACTAACTCTGCTCGGGCCCCGGACTTTAAAGCCACAGAGATTGCCAAGGTGTGAAAGCCATTTTGGCGGTGGAGTTGGACTTGAGTAACCTCGTCCTGGGTTGAATGGAAGCCATCGGCCGACCATTTGCCCAGCCCAGACCTTGAGGCGCCTAACTCCACGAGTGGCTTCTGACTCGCAGTTGGCAGAGGTGCCAAGTTGGCGCATGCCCCTGTCAGATTTCGAATCCATCCTTGCCCGGCTTCAGGAGACTGGCCGATCGCTGATTTGCTGGTAGAAATTCTCCCACGCTCGGATTGGCTGGAGTATTTCATGAATGGGACTTAAATACTATAAGAAACCCAGCAGCCAATCCGGACTCCAGATTCTAACCACCAAAACAGCAGCGGCAAATTCGAACTCACCAAAAGATGCTCTCGGAGAAATAGACGTGAGCCGGCTTCAGAAATTTCAAGACAAGAAATTTTCTAAGTCCCACTTTTCGGGGCCAAGTTCTGAAAAGAGAACGTAGCGGTCGCAGCTGGAACTACAAGCCAAAAAGAGTACCAGGACGTTTGGTACTTTCTCCCGGTCAAGGGATTTCAGCATCTCCGGATGAGATACAACGGTGGCGTCTGGTAACTCACGCCGAATTGAGTTCCAGGACTTTTGCGGGTAACTCCCGGTCAACCTAAAGACTTTGTTTTCTGTGCTATTTAAACTAGGAAAGTTTAGTTTTGTAGCCCAGACCCCCAGTAAGTGTGTTTTCTCCTGTATATTGTAATCCACTGTATGTACGTCTGTTTCAAAGGAATAACTCACAATTTGTTTTACTTCTTGGTTTTGCTCAGTGATATGATCCCGGTATAAAGGTGTAAATCCCTGGTCTCCTGTGACAAACAGACATTGAAAAAAATCAAATAATTGAATTGGCTTTTTTTTAAACCATAAAAATACAAATGTATGTACCAGGCAACAGCTATATTAAATATCACTGTCTTTAAGGCTGTAGGAAGGAATAGTCGACTCGTTGGTTTATACTAATATTCTATTTCTCTTGCTGTCCTCAGGTTGTGACCCCTGGATATCTGTGATTTGGACTTTTTTACAGTGATGTTGTCACTAGTATTTGTTTGCGCTCAGAAGGTTGTTTCTGATCATGCCTCCATTCAGCGGGCCCTGGAGTTTATCCCCAAAGAACTGTATCCAGTTTTGTTCAAGGCGGCCTTCCTCGGCAAGAAGACCCTGGTGCTCCAGGACCTGGTCCAGCAGTGGCCGTTCTTCGTCCTCAGCTTCCAGAAGCTGCTGCACCGTGACCGGCACTGCAACCCTTCCCTGCTCAAGGAGAAGCCCAGCAAGCTGTGCGTGCAGACAGTGATACTGGGAGTCATGGCCTACCTAAGTGAAGCTCTGACCAAGGAGGACGGAGGAAGTCATGCCCGGTAATGCATACGAACTACACCAGGCATATAAATGAAGTCCTAGTTCTGTGTGTTGGTGGAAGAAAGCGGCAGTAATACTGTATGTTTTGGCTGTGTATGCTGTTGCTGGCAAAGCTGTGTTCTTTATTCCCCCAAACCAATATTAGCCTTCATCAATGATTTTCAGTCTGTGTTCTGTGGAAGATTTTCAGGGGTTCCCTGAAAATTATTTGGTAATACATTTTTTTTTTTAATGTAATAAAAAAAAAAAAAAGTTTATTTAATGTCCTACAATAATCATATTTTAAATCCTGCAGAAATGATTGTTGATTATTTTTTTAATAATACATATACCCTTCCACAGCAACAGTATTTTTACGTGTGTGCAAAGTTTAAGCAAACCGTGCTACTACAGATTTAGAGGGCTCCTACGGTCACAAACCTTTCTTCTTTTTAAGGTATTCGGCAATCCTTTAAAGGATTGAATACAATTGGCCTAAGTCTCTTCCTTAGGTCCTTAACTTTATAGTCATTTTGAGCCTCGGTCTTCCTTACGTTTTCAGCTCCCGGGGTCATTCACAAATTGGTGTTCGCTACCATGTGCGACGCGCCAGGCCCATTGTGTGACATAGTTTCACTGCTCATAGCACAGCAGGGCTTTGTGATCGCATCTCATAGATTGCCAGTTGTCTATGACTTGCTTATATGTGACCTGTCCCATTTGTGTAGCCATGGCTTCCATATGATGTTATCAGACCGGTATGGAGGTTTAGATCAGGGGCGCGCAAACTATTTTTGCTGCCCCCCCCCCCCCCCGTGCCTCCTTTCCTTGCTGCGCGCCCCCCCACCTCACACGGCGTCAGGTCGTGTGACGTCACGAAACGTGGCAACCGTGACGTCACATGACCCCGCTGTGTCATGTGATGCCACGTTGCCATGGTAACGCACCCTGGAGCCAACTGAACCTCGGAAGTAGAGGTTGCAGAGGCCTCGCACGGTCCCCCGGCAATTAGTTTAAATGCCTGGGGGGAGAGCGCGGGACCTCTGCAACCGCCCGCGACCCCCAGTTTGCGCACCGCTGGTTTAGATATTACAACAGGCTAGGAAAGTAGCACTGCGAATGTGCAGCACTTCGCTTACAGGATACAATTCCTTTGTAGATTAAGTTATCAGCAGTTACTTGCTAAGAAAGAACTTTTCACTCATTCAATATGAAGCATTATTCTTTCATTCAGTGATTCAGGATATCCCTGCTTCAGTACAGGTGGCTCAATCAGAAGCTCAGTCTTCAACGGAGCCACCTGTGCTGAAGCAGGGATATCCTGAAAACCTGACCTGGTGGGGGGGCGGGGGGTGGAGGGTTTTGAGGACTGGAGTTGAGCACCAAACACTGTGTCCCGTTCTGGAGAATGTAAAGAAAGTAGAAATGGTGCAAAGCAGGGCTAATAAAATGGCCCACGCTCCTAAACGTATCAGAAAAGATTGAGATCAACTTGTTGAGCTCGGAGGATTGAAGGGAGTTGGGGATTGAAACTTTCAAATACTGTATATCAAATGTATTATTAACCTATAAGGAGCCAGTGCTCCTTCATAACAACAATATAGCAATTATTCATGGCAAGTATATACCTGATGGGCTAATACTGGACTGAAATGCTGCTTTATTCTGGGTATAGACGATAAACTACTCTCAATGGCGATTTAAGTGAGAGAGTGCGTCACCGAACCCATCCTTTTTTGTTTTATTGAAGGGGTTATTCTACTCTCTGCAGGAAGCAGCAGCTGCGGCTTCTGGATATGACCGGCCTGCAGGACGATGACTTGGAGCCAGACCCCGACACCATGAGTCTCTGGTCCCGCACAGTGACCCTGGCCAAAGCCTGCATTGACATATCCAGGCGACACTGCGACGAAGTGATGCGGGTGTCCAAGCGCAGGAAAGGATCTGGCGTCGCCGTGCTGACCCCGCCCGCACCTTGCAGCCCTGTGTACGTGGAGGTGCGCGTGGACCTCTTTGTGAACAGTACATCCTATGGTGTCCTGCGGGAGGCGCTCCACGTGAGCGCGCACGGCCCCCTGCGTCTGCAGTGCAGGGACCTCCGGGCGGAGGAGCTCTCCCTCCGCAGCACCGCGGGGCTTCTCGAACTTCTCAGCCCTGCCGGAATCCGTCAGATAGACCTGAGGTTCAATAACCTGGGACTCCCCGGCCTGAACGTCCTTCTCCCGCACATGGCCAAGTTCACCAGCCTGCAGAGCCTCAAGCTGCCGTACAGTAACATCGACGTGAGGCGGCCGTCTCCGGTGATGGAGGAAGGGCTGCAGAACTTTGCCTCTCAGCTAGGACAACTCTGCGCTCTGAAGGAGCTGAACCTGGGATCGTCGCGGCTCTCTGGGAGGCTACGACAGGTGCTCAGGTAAGAGTTGCTAAAGACGACGGAATTGACTCTTTACCCTTCGTCATTATTCCTGCATCCAGGGCAGCCAACAAAAGGTTTTGGAGCCCAGGACAAATATGGGCCCACCGCACGTTACAACGTAATTTATAGCTCCGTCTGCTTTGCCCGGTCATGTCTCTTTCCCCCCCACCCTGTGTCTTTTTCTCTCCTTTTACTCTTACACCCTTAATGTCATACACACAAAGGGGATACCTTGTTGTGGTTACAGGCTTAAAAATACATCGGCCAAAGAATTTGACTAAACTTGTCTTCTTGGATGTAGCACTGGGGCTTTTTGTCTTTTTTTTGAAGTGAAACTTCTTTGCTGGCACCTACAGAGTTTTCATGGGGAAAAAATACTTACCTTATTACGCGGGTGACGTCATGGGCGAGTGACCATCGCGCGCGCGCAAAAAAAACCCACCATTCCAGGCCGCACCGAGGTTAACACTACAGGCATACCCCGGTTTAAGGACACTCACTTTAAGTACACTCGTGAGTAAGGACATATCGCCCAGTTGGCAAACGGCAGCTCACGCATGCGCCTGTCAGCACGTCCTGAACAGCTATACCGGCTCCCTACCTGCACCGAAGCTGTGCGCAAGCGGGCAGACAATAGAGCCTTTTACAAATGCGTTATTTACATCAGTTATGCAAGTATATGACGATTGCCGTACAGTACATGCATCGATAAGTGGGAAAAAAGGTAGTGCTTCACTTTAACGACATTTTCGCTTTCCATACATGCTCCGGACCCATTGCGTACGTTAATGCGGGGTATGCCTGTACGCATGCGCAGAAGAGGTTGTGGGCCGCGGCACGCATGCGCAGAACCCATTAGTCACCGCCCCATATTCGCAATACAGCCCTTCAAGCGAATCACATACTGCTCATGCGCACAACTACCCTCGCGTCCCTAACGGCTGACAATAGGCATGCGCACAATCGCATACCATGTGCATGCACACGCACACCCCCGTACATCTTAACGTGCGCATGCGCAGAGTGTTCGCCGCGTCACGCCCAAAGTCAAAGGCTGCTCATCCTCTCATCGCTTTCACAGCCGTACCGGCGCCTGTGAAAGCCTGGCCATGCACCAAGTCACCCCTCGCCACCACCTCATGCACAGAGACTACTTGCCCTCTTTCCACACACTTCATGCTCCTCTTCTACTCATGCGCGCGCACTGACTAACACACACACACACACACACACAATGACTAACTGACACACACGATGACTGACTGACACTGACTCACACACACACACACACACTGACTGAGTGAAGATGGTATCCAAGCTCATGTACAATAACACCCAAAGAGTCACGTCTGCATAATATGTTTAGTAATGTTAAAGTAGCAATTTGTGCTCTGTGTGCATATGTGCGCACACAATATCCGCGCTCTCAGGATGTTAGTGTCTTGGGTGTTGCCATGCAAGCTAATCACAGAAAGTTATACATGATCACCAAAGTGTTCATAATACCAGCACTGGACATCCGTTAAGTGAATAAAAAAAAATAATAGGTGTTAATTTAATCCATACAATACAGGATAGCCTGACATTTAGGACACCTGAAGAAGGTCCCCATGGGGACAGAATTGGTGGGTTTGTGATATCCAATAGATATATCTAGATACCCTATTTGAAACAAGGGGTCTCTCTGAGCTAAACCGCTGCACTCCAAGCTAAGTGGATTCCCCGGTCCCTAAGATATATTTAATTTTAACCTCCCTTACAAGAATTTTTCTTTTAAAGAAACAACCTGGCTGCTGGAGTGCAGCTCACTGGCTGCTGGAGTGCACCTCACTGGCTGCTGGAGTGCACCTCACTCTGGTGGCCAATAGAAAGCCTAGGTGGCATTGCAGCTTCCATTTGGTCGACCCAGCATTCATCTTGTGTTGCAAGTACTGGCAAAATAAAAACATTATATATCTATCTACAGGGCTTGACAAATGCGGTCGCCCGTGGCAACTGCATTGTGGCTGCTGTCGACCGCTTACCTGCGGCGGCGTCTCCAGGTCTTCTCCGTCGTCTTCTGCAAAGTCATCTTTTCCCCCTGCAGCTCCAGTTAAAATGGCCGCGTGACGTCATGACGTTACCGAGTCCCATTGCCATTGTCACTGTCCCGTTGTCATTTGACGCCGCGTGGCCATTTTAACTGGAGCTGCAGGGGGAAAAGATGACTTTGCAGGGAAAAAGAAAGAGAAAGCCGCTTCACGCCGCCGGACCCGCCGCAGATGTCGTGGGGAGGAGGGGGGAGGTTTGGGGGGATACTGACTTTTGGGGGCGGGGATACTGACTTTTGGGGGCGGAGGGGGGTTGGTATTTTGCCCAGTTTGTCGGGATATATATATCTATCTCTCTATCCTGTTATCTCTATCTATCCTCTTATCTCTATCTGATCTCTATCTTCTTATCTCTATCCTCTTATCTCTATCCTCTTATCTCTATCCTCTTTTCTCTATCCCTATCCTCTTATCTCTATCCTCTTATCTCTATCCTCTTATCTCTATCCTCTTATCTCTATCCTCTTATCTCTATCCCTATCCTCTTATCTCTATCTCTATCCTCTTATCTCTATCCCCTTATCTCTATCCTCTTATCTCTATCCTCTTATCTCTATCGCTATCCTCTTATCTCTATCTCTATCCTCTTATCTCTATCTCTATCCTCTTATCTCTATCTCTATCCTCTTATCACTATCCTCTTATCTCTATCCTCTTATGGATATCACTTGTGAGTGGTTTGACTTGCTTTGCTAGTCCCATGCTATGTGAACAGCGATGCATTTGCTTATATGGGCTCCATGTGAATGGATATTCCAGGCAAAAGGTGACACATTGTGTGCTCATTTGCATGTCATTTCCCAGAATCCCTTGCGGTGGAAGCACTGTATGCTAGGTGATAAATGTTGAAAGGCAGAGAGGCAGACCTGTCTAAGACATGTGAATGTGCTCACAAGTGATATTCTTTATTGGCTGGGATCAAGGCCAGTTGGCTCCTATTCGTGTGGCCGATGTAGAGCCTGTAAAGTGTTTCCAACCACGAAGGAGTTTGCTGACCCTAAAAAACACACAAGTTATAAAATCAATGACTTCATCAACTGTGTCACAGGAGTTATGTACCTGGGTTTGTATGCTGCCGTGGTAAATTATATGTGGGGAAGGCACATCGCCAGTTTAACATCAGGATTCTAGAACACCTGGGCTCCATTCGGAATAGTGCGGATACACCAGTAGCACGACATGTTCTGCAAGAACACAACGTAGAAAGCAACACATTGATAGCGATACTTACTTACTACAGGTCTATCCTCTTATCTCTATCGCTATCCTCTTGTCTCTATCTCTATCCTCTTATCTCTATCGCTATCCTCTTATCTCTATCTCTATCCTCTTATCTCTATCTCTATCCTCTTATCTCTATCCTCTTATCTCTATCGCTATCCTCTTATCTCTATCTCTATCCTCTTATCTCTATCGCTATCCACTTATCTCTATCTTATCTCTATCCTCTTATCTCTATCTCTTTCCTCTTATCTCTATCTCTATCCTCTTATCTCTATCTCTATCCTCTTATCTCTATCTATATCCTCTTATCTCTATCCCTATCCTCTTATCTCTAACCTCTTATCTTTATCCTCTTATCTCTATCTCTATCCTCTTATCTCCATCCTCTTATCTCTATCTTATCTCTATCCTCTTATCTCTATCCTCTTATCTCTATCCCTATCCTCTTATCTCTATCCTCTTATCCCTATCCTCTTATCTCTATCTCTATCCTCTTACCTCTATCTCTATCCTCTTACCTCTATCCTCTTTTCTCTAACCTCTTATCTCTATCCCTATCCTCTTATCTCTATCTCTATCCTCTTACCTCTATCTCTATCCTCTTTTCTCTAACCTCTTATCTCTATCCTCGTATCTCTATCTCCATCCTCTTATCTCTATCTTATCTCTATCTCTATCCTCTTATCTCTATCTCTATCCTCTTATCTCTATCTCTATCCTCTTATCTCTATCCTCTTATTTCTATTTTCTTATCTCTATCCTCTTATCTCTATCTCTATCCTCTTATCTCTATCTCTATCCTCTTATCTCTATCCTCTTATCTCTATCTCTATCCTCTTTTCTCTAACCTCTTATCTCTATCCTCTTATCTCTATCTTATCTCTATCTCTATCCTCTTATCTCTATCCCTATCCTCTTATCTCTATTTTCTTATCTCTATCGCTATCCTCTTATCTCTATCTCTATCCTCTTATCTCTATCCTCTTATCTCTATCCGCTTATCTCTATCCTCTTATCTCTATCTCTATCCTCTTATCTCTATCCTCTTATCTCTATCCTCTTATCTCTATCTCTATCCTCTTATCTCTATCTCTATCCTCTTATCTCTATCTCCATCCTCATATCTCTATCCTCTTATCTCTATCCCTATCCTCTTATCTCTATTTTCTTATCTCTATCTCTATCCTCTTATCTCTATCTCTATCCTCTTATCTCTATCCTCTTATCTCTATCCTCTTATCTCTATCTCTATCCTCTTATCTCTATCTCCATCCTCATATCTCTATCCTCTTATCTCTATCCCTATCCTCTTATCTCTATTTTCTTATCTCTATCTCTATCTCTATCCTCTTATCTCTATCTCTATCCTCTTATCTCTATCTCTAGCCTCTTATCTCTATCTCTAGCCTCGTATCTCTATCTTATCTCTATCTATATTCTCTTATCTCTATCCTCTTATCTCTATCCTCTTATCTCTATCTCTATCCTCTTATCTCTAGCCTCATCTCTATCTCTGGCCTCTTATCTCTATCCTCTTATCCCTATCCTCTTATCTCTATCCCTATCCTCTTATCTCTATCCTCTTATCTCTATCTCTATCCTCTTTTCTCTAACCTCTTATCTCTATCCTCTTATCTCTATCTTATCTCTATCTCTATCCTCTTATCTCTATCCCTATCCTCTTATCTCTATTTTCTTATCTCTATCTCTATCCTCTTATCTCTACCCTCTTATCTCTATCTCTATCCTCTTTTCTCTAACCTCTTATCTCTATCCTCTTATCTCTATCTTATCTTTATCCTCTTATCTCTATCCCTATCCTCTTATCTCTATTTTCTTATCTCTATCTCTATCCTCTTATCTCTATCCTCTTATCTCTATCCTCTTATCTCTATCCTCTTATCTCTATCCTCTTATCTCTATCCGCTTATCTCTATCCTCTCATCTCTATCATCTTATCTCTATCCCCTTATCTCTATCTCTATCCTCTTATCTCTATCTCCATCCTCATATCTCTATCCTCTTATCTCTATCCCTACCCTCTTATCTCTATTTTCTTATCTCTATCTCTATCCTCTTATCTCTAGCCTCATCTCTATCTCTATCCTCTTATCTCTATATCTAGCCTCTTATCTCTATCTCTAGCCTCTTATCTCTATCTTATCTCTATCCTCTTATCTCTATCTCTAGCCTCTTATCTCTATTCTCTTATCTCTATCCTCTTATCTCTATCTCTGTCCTCATATCTCTATCCTCTTATCGCTATCTCTGTCCTCTTATCTCTATCTGCTTATCTCTATCCGCTTATCTCTATCTGCTTATCTCTATCCTCTTATCTCTATCGCTATCCTCTTATCTCTATCACTATCCTCTTATCTCTATCTCTATCCTCACACAGCATGGGACTAGCAAAGCAAGTCAAACCAGTCACAGGCATGTTTCAACCTTATAAGGTCTCATCAGTGTGAGGTTGGTTTATACTTGCTTTGCAATATTTCTAGGCTGGGTAGGTTTACCATATACATTTAAGTTATGGTGGGTGAAAAAGGCAACAAAAAACCTCCACCGTTAGCATATAGCCAGTAAAGAATATCATTGGATTGAATGAGGGATTTATATATTGATTACCCTTGGGATATTACACGGAGATTCCTGGACCAGGAGCACCGGTAGTTGCATCTTTATTTTATCACTTACTGGTGTGCAGCTATTCTCATTCTTCAGTATTGGGAGCATCAATACATTATTTAACACTGCTGCAGTGTATTGGTATGCCTCTTCAACGCCTTGGTTATTAGTAGGTTCCTTAACCGCTTCCCATACAATTCTACCCTTCCATGACCTGTACTGATAATAGGTCATAAATTGAGTGCTTGAGCCAGGGATTGCTATAAATGCATCTATATTTACCCATTACATAGATATGCGTGGATCTATATAACAATTAACACCCAACATACTACTACCATTTTTATTGGGGAAGTAATTTATCCCTAGCACTGTATACATCTTCACTGTTTTTGTGCCGATGTTATATCACCAATAAAATGTTCTTATTTTTGGACACTATTTTTGGCTTTTACTGGTATCCGTCCTCCTCCAGCGATGGGAGCGGTTACTACAGGTCATCTGTGTCTGATTTCCAGTTAGCTACACATTCATTGGACTATTATGTTATTAGATTTTATATTACTGGACTGAGTGCAGCCAATAGGGTTCTTTTGGGTGATTTAAGGTAGAAAAATACTTTGTTTTGGGAGATGTTTTTTTAAACCGAATCCGACTCAAGGTAGAGCAAACTTGTTAACAATCTGCAGAATATACGTATGTACAATAATTAAAACCCCAGGTTCATTTTAATTCCATGTTTACCTGTCACTATACTTTGTCCTGACGGGACATTGTCATCAACTGTAGCACATTGATATGTCTTAACCATGTTTGTATGTGGTCTCACTTGCAGAGGTTTGGAGAAGCCCTTGGAGAGCTTGGAACTGGCCTTCTGTTACCTCCTGCCTGTGGACCTGTGCTATCTCTCGCAGAGTATCCATGTCTCATCTCTAAAAACATTGGACCTTAGTGGGAACAACCTGTCTGCGATCCTCCTGCAACCCTTCCAGCGCCTAATCACCGAGGCTTCAGGGTGCCTGCTCCACTTGGACATTATGGAATGCAAGTTGACTGACACCCACCTCTCCTCATTCCTGCCTGCCCTCTGCCGCTGCTCACGCCTCCGTTACCTTGGTCTCTTCTGCAATCCATTATCTTCCATGGGGCTGAAGATGCTTCTGCAGAATTCCGTGCTCCTACCTGATCTTCGGCTAGTGGTTTACCCAATCCCCGTGGACTGTTACGATGAGAGTTTGCCCACCTATTCTTCCTCCTTTTTGGACAACTCTTTTGACCAGGAAAAACTGCTAGGGGTAGGAGCAGAACTGCACCAAATGCTGGTCACAGCTCACCGAGAAGATGTGGTGTGGACCACAGATATGTACAAGTACAGAGCACTGGAATATGTTGGCCTGTAGAAACACACTACGCCAAATCAAGTATACATTCAAGTGCCCAAAGGCCCTAAATACCATTCAGTTCCACCCTTGACCACACCATTTCAACAATTGTATACATAGATACGTTTTTCTCAGTAAAAACAATAATTGTGAATCTGAGGGGCAAAACTCTCAAAATTGTGTTTGTCCTGGTATGATTTTTTTTTTTGTCCATTTTACTGGTGCCCCCAAAGGAAATGATCCAGAAGAGCATTTTAAGCTGCAGTTCAAGCAAAATCCCACATGTGTTTTTATTGTTTTAAATAAATCAGATATGTACTATGAAAAAATACTTGTAGCATTTAAAAACATAAAAAATAAACAATTTTTAATGTATTCTAATATAACAAGCATTTTTGTTCCGATAGCAACCATATACAAAGTCACATCCCCTTCTGAAACAGCATCACCTTTTTGAGCCCTGCCCTCTCTAGCAGTGAACCAATTGTATCTAGTGCCTGCCTGGTCACATGATCTTCCTGAAAATAAGTTAACGAAACACACAAAACCCCAGCAAGCACTTTTTGGGAACCCCTGAGCCCCCACAAAATATATATGTATATGTGTCAAAAAGGAGTGCTATTGAGCGTGGCAAATGTATACAACAAACGACAGAGAAGCCCAATGCTACATCCAACATGACAGAAATACACAGTAAAATACTTATATATTCTCTTGAAAAAGGGTAATTTAGTTTAACCCTTTGGCCAAAGCGTTGTAAGCTTGCGAGCCACGACAAGGCAGACACCCGTTCGCAAGTCCTAACACTACCAGATAAAATACTAATATTTCTCCTATTAGGATTAAAATTCTCATTTACCTCTATTAGGAGGGAGAAAGACCACATTGGGTCTATATCCAGTAGAATGAAAGGACCGACGACAGAGAAGCCCAATGCTACATCCAACATGACAGAAATACACAGTAAAATACTTATATATTCTCTTGAAATAGGGTCATTTAGTTTAACCCTTTGGCCAAAGCGTTGTAAGCTTGCGAGCCACGTCAAGGCAGACACCTGTTCGCAAGTCCTAACACTACCAGATAAAATACTAATATACCTCTATTAGGATTAAAATTCTCATTTACCTCTATTAGGAGGGAGAAAGACCACAGTGGGTCTATATCCAGCAGAATGAGGAACCTGCAAACTAGGGAAGTGGGGAGGGGCGGGCTTAAAACCTGGGAAGGAGGAGCCACTAACCTCCACCAGCTGGAACAGCTGAGAATGGGTTAACAAAACACAGAACCCCAGCAAGCTCTTTTTGGAAACCCCTGAGCCCCCACAAAATATATGAATGAAAGGACCTACTCACTTGGGAAGTGGAGAGGGACGGGCTTACAACGCTTTGGCCAAAGGGTTAAACTAAATGACCCTTTTTCAAGAGAATATATAAGTATTTTACTGTGTATTTTTGTCATATTGGATGTAGCATTGGGCTTCTCTGTCGCATGATCTTCCTCACAGAACTTTGGGGGGAGCACGGTAGTTCCAGCCTTGCAGACTGTTTGGAATAGTTGAAATGCTTTGATGCTGGACTAGATGGCAGAGGAGGCAGTTTACAGCGTAATTCACATGCAAAACTGCCTATACATTTTTAAACTCTCAGTTGCTGTGGCACTGTGAGCACTTTTTCTGATACAATTGTCTCCCCCCGCCCCCCCCCCCCTTCTCCCCTTCGCTGTCACTGGCTCCCCGCACACCACGTGACCGTGTCGCCGCACGGGAAGACACCATCCTTGTCTTCCCTGCTGGCTGACGCGCCATGGCGCTGCGTGAGTCACGACAACAGACACCACCGGGGCTTGCCTGATAGAGGCGAGGGTCTGGTGTGCGCCGCGTCAGTGTGTAGATTGTATTGATGCACATATTGAAGGGGGGGGGGGGGGGGCGGGAACTTGAGCTGTAGCTTTAAAGCTCACTTCACACAGATGTTTTCCTGCATTGTTCTGCCAGTAAATCTGCACAGCAGGTTTCTCTGTTTAAGCGCTTACGCTCAATACGTTGGATCGCACAGAGCTTGCGGACCTTGTTGAATGTCTGGATGCGCCAGAACGCCGTCATGCAGTCTCCAGCAAGTGGTCCTTTCTCCGACTTTCCGCTTCCGTGATTGCGCTTTGCATGATGCCGCACGTTATGTTCAAAATGTTCAGCGCTCCTCGTGATAAGGAAAGAAAAGAGAAAACAATATAGTGAAGTACGTTGACAATATGTCATAAGCACATAGAGATGGTAAGATATGCACTTACATTCACGTGCCTATACCAGGCATGTAAAGGTATCTTCTGATGTAATTTCACCTCCTTGTAGTAATAAAGGATTTCAAAGGGGACTTCTTTTAAAAGCTCCAGCTTTATATAAATTCAGGTGTAAAATACAAAGGGACAGACCAGTTCATGTGCGTTACTTCGATTTCCGTGACATCCATCGCCGATCCAGCCGGCGTTCTACGTCACTTCTGGCAACCCTACGCGTTTCAAAGGCTGTCCTTCGTCAGGGGTGATGCCGCACGTTCCAGATCAATTTGCTTTCTACAGGTCTCGTCCTTGCAGGCTTTGATATGTATTCGGTCTTGTGAAGAAGGTGGTGTGTTTCTAACAGCGTTTGGTAATGTGTCTGGTTGGACCTCAATTGAGTTGTAACCTGCTTAAGCTTTTCATAATCAACAATATTTATAACATGAACCATTTAAATGCCAGTGTTTTTCCCCGGCCTTCCATAAATTGTCATGGTGCTCATCAATGGCAGATTCATAATTTTCATGGGTCTACTGTGTAAGTGTGTGTCCATTTAGGATTTACACTCTGTTGCGGTTGTGTAATGGACTCATCGTCTGCGGTGTTAATCAGTTGCATGGCGTGGTGCCTGGTGAGACTGAGTTCTGCCATGCTGCAGGTGTCTGTAGGCGTTAATGAAGGACGACTGTCTCTGATAGATGACACCAACCGGCACTAACAGTGAGCTTTACTCACAGGTGTGTGTGGCTCTGATCCGTGTCCTGGCTGGATGTCCGTAACGTAGCCCTAGCTGTGGGGCTGTAGCATAGGGGTAGATCTGCAGGGCTTGTATCTTGGCTTGTGCTGAGGTACTGTGTGTGCTTACTCACTTTGCAGCTTGTCTGCTGACTCGGAGATGCTGTGTGTTTACTCACTTTGCAGCTTGTCTGTGCTGACTCGGAGATGCTGTGTGTTTACTCACTTTGCAGCTTGTCTGTGCTGACTCGGAGATGCTGTGTGTTTAGTTGCTTTGCAGCTTGTCTGTGCTGACTCTGAGATGCTGTATGTTTACTCACTTTGCAGCTTGTCTGTGCTGACTCGGCGATGCAGTGTGCTTACTCACTTTGCAGCTTGTCTGTACTGACTCGGAAATGCTGTGTGTTTACTCACTTAGCATCTCCGAGTCAGCACAGACAAGCTGCAAAGTGAGTAAACACACAGCATTTCCGAGTCAGTACAGACAAGCTGCAAAGTGAGTAAACACACAGCATCGCCGAGTCGGCACAGACAAGCTGCAGTGTGTTTAGTTGCTTTGCAGCTTGTCTGTGCTGACTCGGAGATGCTGTGTGTTTACTCACTTTGCAGCTTGTCTGTGCTGACTCGGAGATGCTGTGTGTTTAGTTGCTTTGCAGCTTGTCTGTGTCCAGCCCTTCTCGGATAAAGTTTTTTTTTTTTTTTTTTTTTTTTTATTATTGCTCTGTCCTAAGCTTCCTGGGGATTAGTGCGCTTTGACAGACAGCTAAATAAAAACGCACTAAATCTGGTCCCAAATGGAAGTACTGTAAAACCTTTTAGATAATAAACACTGAGAAAACACTCGGAACATTTCCTGCAATTTACTGGAGGTTTGACATTTGGACCAATCATTAGCGCTTGTACACCATTCCCTCCCAGTGCTGTGAAGACACTTTCCCTGCGCTGTAGGAGATTGTAGTCCCCATTGATTTGAAAGGAGCTGATCTCTTCTCCAGCACAGGGAGGACAGCTCCACAGCACAATGAGCCTAAAGCGTTGTTGGAGAGGTTTTACCTTCAGAAGATTTATCCAGATTTGAAAAGCTGGAAAGACTTGCTGGGGTTGTTCTGCTGACTGCTGGTAACCCCTAACCACATGCTTTAAGTGCTGAGCTGCTTCATAGAAACGCCTTGCCCTGCAGGTGGCATATACAAACATTTTGTCACCGAGTTTATGTATGCAGCTACATTTTAATCCGTCCAGGAACATGACTTCAGGACGGTTTCCCAGACATGTCCTCTTATGACATTTCAACCTGCTTATCCAGTATATGCTGAATTTAGCTGATGTAACTATACAATTATCATGCGGAAATTAGATTTTTTTTAAAAAATTTTTTTTTACAGAAACGCCATTTGTGTGTGTGCACTGAGTAAGAGGAACACTGTCAGCGAATATAGAGGAACACTGTCAGCGAATAAGAGTAATACTGTCTGAGAATAAGAGGAATACTGCCGGTGAATAAGAGGAATACTGCCGGTGAATAAGAGGAATACTGCCGGTGAATAAGAGGAATACTGCCGGTGAATAAGAGGAATACTGCCGGTGAATAAGAGGAATACTGCCGGCGAATAAGAGGAATACTGCCAGCGAATAAGAGGAATACTGCCAGCGAATAAGAGGAATACTGCCAGCGAATAAGAGGAATACTGCCAGCGAATAAGAGGAATACTGCCAGCGAATAAGAGGAATACTGCCAGCGAATAAGAGGAATACTGCCAGCGAATAAGAGGAATACTGCCAGCGAATAAGAGGAATACTGCCAGCGAATAAGAGGAATACTGCCAACTGTCAGTGAATAAGAGGAATACTGTCGGTGAATAAGAGGAACACTGCCGGCGAATAAGAGGAACACTGCCGGCGAATAAGAGGAACACTGCCGGCGAATAAGAGGAACACTGCCGGCGAATAAGAGGAACACTGCCGGCGAATAAGAGGAACACTGCCGGCGATTAAGAGGAACACTGCCGGCAAATAAGAGGAACACTGCCGGCGAATAAGAGGAACACTGCCGGCGAATAAGAGGAACACTGCCGGCGAATAAGAGGAACACTGCCGGCGAATAAGAGGAATACTGTCAGTGAATAAGAGGAATACTGCCAGTGAATAAGAGGAATACTGTCAGTGAATAAGAGGAATACTGCCAGTGAATAAGAGGAATACTGTCAGTGAATAAGAGGAATACTGCCAGTGAATAAGAGGAATACTGTCAGTGAATAAGAGGAATACTGTCAGTGAATAAGAGGAATACTGTCAGTGAATAAGAGGAATACTGTCAGTGAATAAGAGGAATACTGTCAGTGAATAAGAGGAATACTGTCAGTGAATAAGAGGAATACTGTCAGTGAATAAGAGCAATACTGCCAGTGAATAAGGGGAATACTGTCAGTGAATAAGAGGAATAGTGTCAGTGAATAAGAGGAATACTGTCAGTGAATAAACGGAATACTGTCAGTGAATAAGAGGAATACTGCCAGTGAATAAGAGGAATACTGTCTGTGAATAAGAGGAATACTGTCAGTGAATAAGAGGAATACTGTCAGTGAATAAGAGGAATACTGTCAGTGAATAAGAGGAATACTGTCAGTGAATAAGAGGAATACTGTCAGTGAATAAGAGGAATACTGTCAGTGAATAAGAGGAATACTGTCAGTGAATAAGAGGAATACTGCCAGTGAATAAGGGGAATACTGTCAGTGAATAAGAGGAATACTGCCAGTGAATAAGAGGAATACTGCCAGTGAATAAGAGGAATACTGCCAGTGAATAAGAGGAATACTGCCAGTGAATAAGAGGAATACTGCCAGTGAATAAGAGGAATACTGTCAGTGAATAAGAGGAACACTGTTTGTGAATAAGAGGAACACTGTCAGTGAATAAGAGGAATAGTGTCAGTGAATAAGAGGAACACTGTCAGTGAATAAGAGGAATAGTGTCAGTGAATAAGAGGAATACTGCCAGTGAATAAGAGGAATACTGCCAGTGAATAAGAGGAATACTGCCTGTGAATAAGAGGAATACTGTCAGTGAATAAGAGGAATACTGTCTGTGAATAAGAGGAATACTGTCAGTGAATAAGAGGAACACTGCCAGTGAATAAGAGTAATACTGTCTGTGAATAAGAGGAATACTGTCTGTGAATAAGTGGAACACTGCCAGTGAATAAGAGGAACACTGCCAGTGAATAAGAGGAATACTGTCAGTGAATAAGAGGAACACTGCCAGTGAATAAGAGGAACACTGCCAGTGAATAAGAGGAATACTGTCAGTGAATAAGAGGAACACTGCCAGTGAATAAGAGGAACACTGTCAGTGAATAAGAGGAATACTGCCAGTGAATAAGAGGAATACTGCCAGTGAATAAGAGGAATACTGCCAGTGAATAAGAGGAATACTGCCAGTGAATAAGAGGAATACTGTCTGTGAATAAAAGGAATACTGTAAGTGAATAAGAGGAATACTGTCAGTGAATAAGAGGAATACTGCCAGTGAATAAGAGGAATACTGTCAGTGAATAAGAGGAATACTGCCAGTGAATAAGAGGAATACTGTCAGTGAATAAGAGGAATACTGCCAGTGAATAAGAGGAATACTGTCAGTGAATAAGAGGAATACTGTCAGTGAATAAGAGGAATACTGTCAGTGAATAAGAGGAATACTGTCAGTGAATAAGAGGAATACTGTCAGTGAATAAGAGCAATACTGCCAGTGAATAAGGGGAATACTGTCAGTGAATAAGAGGAATAGTGTCAGTGAATAAGAGGAATACTGTCAGTGAATAAACGGAATACTGTCAGTGAATAAGAGGAATACTGCCAGTGAATAAGAGGAATACTGTCTGTGAATAAGAGGAATACTGTCAGTGAATAAGAGGAATACTGTCAGTGAATAAGAGGAATACTGTCAGTGAATAAGAGGAATACTGTCAGTGAATAAGAGGAATACTGTCAGTGAATAAGAGGAATACTGTCAGTGAATAAGAGGAATACTGTCAGTGAATAAGAGGAATACTGCCAGTGAATAAGGGGAATACTGTCAGTGAATAAGAGGAATACTGCCAGTGAATAAGAGGAATACTGCCAGTGAATAAGAGGAATACTGTCAGTGAATAAGAGGAATACTGTCAGTGAATAAGAGGAATACTGCCAGTGAATAAGAGGAATACTGCCAGTGCATAAGAGGAATACTGTCAGTGAATAAGAGGAATACTGTCAGTGAATAAGAGGAATACTGTCAGTGAATAAGAGGAATACTGTCAGTGAATAAGAGGAATACTGTCAGTGAATAAGAGGAATACTGTCAGTGAATAAGAGGAATACTGTCAGTGAATAAGAGGAACACTGCCAGTGAATAAGAGGAATACTGTCAGTGAATAAGAGGAATACTGCCAGTGAATAAGAGGAATACTGTCAGTGAATAAGAGGAATAGTGCCAGTGAATAAGAGGAATACTGTCAGTGAATAAGAGGAATAGTGTCAGTGAATAAGAGGAATACTGTCAGTGAATAAGAGGAATACTGCCAGTGAATAAGAGGAATACTGTCAGTGAATAAGAGGAATACTGCCAGTGAATAAGAGGAATACTGTCAGTGAATAAGAGGAATACTGTCAGTGAATAAGAGGAATACTGCCAGTGAATAAGAGGAATAGTGTCAGTGAATAAGAGGAATACTGCCAGTGAATAAGAGGAATACTGCCAGTGAATAAGAGGAATACTGCCAGTGAATAAGAGGAATACTGTCAGTGAATAAGAGGAACACTGTTTGTGAATAAGAGGAACACTGTCAGTGAATAAGAGGAATAGTGTCAGTGAATAAGAGGAATACTGCCAGTGAATAAGAGGAATACTGCCAGTGAATAAGAGGAATACTGCCAGTGAATAAGAGGAATACTGCCAGTGAATAAGAGGAATACTGTCTGTGAATAAGAGGAACACTGCCAGTGAATAAGAGTAATACTGTCTGTGAATAAGAGGAACACTGCCAGTGAATAAGTGGAACACTGCCAGTGAATAAGAGGAACACTGCCAGTGAATAAGAGGAATACTGTCAGTGAATAAGAGGAACACTGCCAGTGAATAAGAGGAACACTGCCAGTGAATAAGAGGAATACTGTCAGTGAATAAGAGGAACACTGCCAGTGAATAAGAGGAACACTGTCAGTGAATAAGAGGAATACTGCCAGTGAATAAGAGGAATACTGCCAGTGAATAAGAGGAATACTGCCAGTGAATAAGAGGAATACTGTCAGTGAATAAGAGGAATACTGTAAGTGAATAAGAGGAATACTGTCAGTGAATAAGAGGAATACTGCCAGTGAATAAGAGGAATACTGTCAGTGAATAAGAGGAATACTGTCAGTGAATAAGAGGAACACTGCCAGTGAATAAGAGGAATACTGTCAGTGAATAAGAGGAATACTGTCAGTGAATAAGAGGAATACTGTCAGTGAATAAGAGGAATACTGTCAGTGAATAAGAGGAATACTGCCAGTGAATAAGAGGAATACTGTCAGTGAATAAGAGGAATACTGCCAGTGAATAAGAGGAACACTGTCAGTGAATAAGAGGAATACTGTCAGTGAATAAGGGGAATACTGTCAGTGAATAAGAGGAATACTCCAGTGAATAAGAGGAATACTGCCAGTGAATAAGAGGAATACTGTCTGTGAATAAGAGGAATACTGTCAGTGAATAAGAGGAATACTGTCAGTGAATAAGAGGAATACTGTCAGTGAATAAGAGGAATACTGCCAGTGAATAAGAGGAATACTGTCAGTGAATAAGAGGAATACTGTCAGTGAATAAGAGGAATACTGCCAGTGAATAAGAGGAATACTGTCTGTGAATAAGAGGAATACTGTCAGTGAATAAGAGGAATACTGCCAGTGAATAAGAGGAATACTGTCTGTGAATAAGAGGAATACTGTCAGTGAATAAGAGGAATACTGCCAGTGAATAAGAGGAATACTGTCTGTGAATAAGAGGAATACTGTCAGTGAATAAGAGGAATACTGCCAGTGAATAAGAGGAATACTGTCTGTGAATAAGAGGAATACTGTCAGTGAATAAGAGGAATACTGTCAGTGAATAAGAGAAATACTGTCAGTGAATAAGAGGAATACTGTCAGTGAATAAGAGGAATACTGTCAGTGAATAAGAGGAATACTGCCAGTGAATAAGAGGAATACTGTCAGTGAATAAGAGGAATACTGTCAGTGAATAAGAGGAATAGTGTCAGTGAATAAGAGGAACACTGTCAGTGAATAAGAGGAACACTGCCAGTGAATAAGAGGAACAC
The DNA here is from genome assembly GCF_040206685.1 of Ascaphus truei. Taxonomy (NCBI): domain Eukaryota; kingdom Metazoa; phylum Chordata; class Amphibia; order Anura; family Ascaphidae; genus Ascaphus; species Ascaphus truei. The sequence continues at coordinate 9,788,019 of NC_134484.1, read as the reverse complement.
TGCCAGTGAATAAGAGGAATACTGTCAGTGAATAAGAGGAATACTGTCAGTGAATAAGAGGAATAGTGTCAGTGAATAAGAGGAACACTGCCAGTGAATAAGAGGAATACTGCCAGTGAATAAGAGGAATACTGTCAGTGAATAAGAGGAATACTGTCAGTGAATAAGAGGAATAGTGTCAGTGAATAAGAGGAACACTGCCAGTGAATAAGAGGAATACTGTCAGTGAATAAGAGGAATACTGCCAGTGAATAAGAGGAATACTGTCAGTGAATAAGAGGAATACTGCCAGTGAATAAGAGGAATACTGTCAGTGAATAAGAGGAATACTGTCAGTGAATAAGAGGAATACTGTCAGTGAATAAGAGGAACACTGCCAGTGAATAAGAGGAATACTGTCAGTGAATAAGAGGAATACTGCCAGTGAATAAGAGGAATACTGTCAGTGAATAAGAGGAATAGTGTCAGTGAATAAGAGGAATACTGCCAGTGAATAAGAGGAATACTGCCAGTGAATAAGAGGAATACTGTCAGTGAATAAGAGGAATACTGTCTGTGAATAAAAGGAATACTGTCAGTGAATAAGAGGAATAGTGTCAGTGAATAAGACGAATACTGTCTGTGAATAAGAGGAATACTGTCAGTGAATAAGAGGAATAGTGCCAGTGAATAAGAGGAATACTGTCAGTGAATAAGAGGAATACTGCCAGTGAATAAGAGGAACACTGCCAGTGAATAAGTGGAATACTGTCAGTGAATAAGAGGAATACTGCCAGTGAATAAGAGGAATACTGTCAGTGAATAAGAGGAATAGTGTCAGTGAATAAGAGGAATACTGCCAGTGAATAAGAGGAATACTGCCAGTGAATAAGAGGAATAGTGCCAGTGAATAAGAGGAATAGTGTCAGTGAATAAGAGGAATACTGTCAGTGAATAAGAGGAATAGTGTCAGTGAATAAGAGGAATACTGCCAGTGAATAAGAGGAATACTGCCAGTGAATAAGAGGAATACTGCCAGTGAATAAGAGGAATACTGTCAGTGAATAAGAGGAATACTGCCAGTGAATAAGAGGAATACTGTCAGTGAATAAGAGGAATACTGTCAGTGAATAAGAGGAACACTGCCAGTGAATAAGAGGAATACTGCCAGTGAATAAGAGGAATACTGCCAGTGAATAAGAGGAATACTGCCAGTGAATAAGAGGAATACTGCCAGTGAATAAGAGGAATACTGCCAGTGAATAAGAGGAATACTGTCAGTGAATAAGAGGAATACTGCCAGTGAATAAGAGGAATAGTGCCAGTGAATAAGAGGAACACTGTCAGTGAATAAGAGGAACACTGTCAGTGAATAAGAGGAACACTGTCAGTGAATAAGAGGAATACTGTCAGTGAATAAGAGGAATACTGTCAGTGAATAAGAGGAATACTGTCAGTGAATAAGAGGAATACTGTCAGTGAATAAGAGGAATACTGTCAGTGAATAAGAGGAATACTGCCAGTGAATAAGAGGAATACTGCCAGTGAATAAGAGGAATACTGTCAGTGAATAAGAGGAATACTGCCAGTGAATAAGAGGAATACTGCCAGTGAATAAGAGGAATAGTGTCAGTGAATAAGAGGAACACTGTCAGTGAATAAGAGGAACACTGCCAGTGAATAAGAGGAACACTGTCAGTGAATAAGAGGAACACTGTTAGTGAATAAGAGGAACACTGCCAGTGAATAAGAGGAACACTGCCAGTGAATAAGAGGAATACTGTCAGTGAATAAGAGGAACACTGCCAGTGAATAAGAGGAATACTGTCAGTGAATAAGAGGAATACTGTCAGTGAATAAGAGGAATACTGTCAGTGAATAAGAGGAATACTGTCAGTGAATAAGAGGAATAGTGTCAGTGAATAAGAGGAATACTGTCAGTGAATAAGAGGAACACTGCCAGTGAATAAGAGGAATACTGTCAGTGAATAAGAGGAATACTGTCAGTGAATAAGAGGAATACTGTCAGTGAATAAGAGGAATACTGTCAGTGAATAAGAGGAATACTGTCAGTGAATAAGAGGAATACTGTCAGTGAATAAGAGGAATACTGCCAGTGAATAAGAGGAACACTGTCAGTGAATAAGAGGAATACTGTCAGTGAATAAGAGGAATACTGTCAGTGAATAAGAGGAATACTGTCAGTGAATAAACGGAATACTGTCAGTGAATAAGAGGAATACTGCCAGTGAATAAGAGGAATACTGTCTGTGAATAAGAGGAATACTGTCAGTGAATAAGAGGAATACTGTCAGTGAATAAGAGGAATACTGTCAGTGAATAAGAGGAATACTGTCAGTGAATAAGAGGAATACTGTCAGTGAATAAGAGGAATACTGTCAGTGAATAAGAGGAATACTGTCAGTGAATAAGAGGAATACTGCCAGTGAATAAGGGGAATACTGTCAGTGAATAAGAGGAATACTGCCAGTGAATAAGAGGAATACTGCCAGTGAATAAGAGGAATACTGTCAGTGAATAAGAGGAATACTGCCAGTGAATAAGAGGAATACTGCCAGTGAATAAGAGGAATACTGCCAGTGAATAAGAGGAATACTGTCAGTGAATAAGAGGAATACTGTCAGTGAATAAGAGGAATACTGTCAGTGAATAAGAGGAATACTGTCAGTGAATAAGAGGAATACTGTCAGTGAATAAGAGGAATACTGTCAGTGAATAAGAGGAATACTGTCAGTGAATAAGAGGAACACTGCCAGTGAATAAGAGGAACACTGTCAGTGAATAAGAGGAATACTGCCAGTGAATAAGAGGAATACTGTCAGTGAATAAGAGGAATAGTGCCAGTGAATAAGAGGAATACTGTCAGTGAATAAGAGGAATAGTGTCAGTGAATAAGAGGAATACTGTCAGTGAATAAGAGGAATAGTGTCAGTGAATAAGAGGAATACTGTCAGTGAATAAGAGGAATACTGCCAGTGAATAAGAGGAATACTGTCAGTGAATAAGAGGAATACTGCCAGTGAATAAGAGGAATACTGTCAGTGAATAAGAGGAATACTGTCAGTGAATAAGAGGAATACTGTCAGTGAATAAGAGGAATACTGTCAGTGAATAAGAGGAATACTGTCAGTGAATAAGGGGAATACTGTCAGTGAATAAGAGGAATACTCCAGTGAATAAGAGGAATACTGCCAGTGAATAAGAGGAATACTGTCTGTGAATAAGAGGAATACTGTCAGTGAATAAGAGGAATACTGTCAGTGAATAAGAGGAATACTGTCAGTGAATAAGAGGAATACTGTCAGTGAATAAGAGGAATACTGTCAGTGAATAAGAGGAATACTGTCAGTGAATAAGAGGAATACTGCCAGTGAATAAGGGGAATACTGTCAGTGAATAAGAGGAATACTGCCAGTGAATAAGAGGAATACTGCCAGTGAATAAGAGGAATACTGTCAGTGAATAAGAGGAATACTGTCAGTGAATAAGAGGAATACTGCCAGTGAATAAGAGGAATACTGTCTGTGAATAAGAGGAATACTGTCAGTGAATAAGAGGAATACTGCCAGTGAATAAGAGGAATACTGTCTGTGAATAAGAGGAATACTGTCAGTGAATAAGAGGAATACTGCCAGTGAATAAGAGGAATACTGCCAGTGAATAAGAGGAATAGTGTCAGTGAATAAGACGAATACTGTCTGTGAATAAGAGGAATACTGTCAGTGAATAAGAGGAATAGTGCCAGTGAATAAGAGGAATACTGTCAGTGAATAAGAGGAATACTGCCAGTGAATAAGAGGAACACTGCCAGTGAATAAGTGGAATACTGTCAGTGAATAAGAGGAATACTGCCAGTGAATAAGAGGAATACTGTCAGTGAATAAGAGGAATAGTGTCAGTGAATAAGAGGAATACTGCCAGTGAATAAGAGGAATACTGCCAGTGAATAAGAGGAATAGTGCCAGTGAATAAGAGGAATAGTGTCAGTGAATAAGAGGAATACTGTCAGTGAATAAGAGGAATAGTGCCAGTGAATAAGAGGAATACTGCCAGTGAATAAGAGGAATACTGCCCGTGAATAAGAGGAATACTGCCAGTGAATAAGAGGAATACTGCCAGTGAATAAGAGGAATACTGTCAGTGAATAAGAGGAATACTGCCTGTGAATAAGAGGAATACTGTCAGTGAATAAGAGGAATACTGTCAGTGAATAAGAGGAACACTGCCAGTGAATAAGAGGAATACTGCCAGTGAATAAGAGGAATACTGCCAGTGAATAAGAGGAATACTGCCAGTGAATAAGAGGAATACTGCCAGTGAATAAGAGGAATACTGCCAGTGAATAAGAGGAATACTGTCAGTGAATAAGAGGAATACTGCCAGTGAATAAGAGGAATAGTGTCAGTGAATAAGAGGAATACTGCCAGTGAATAAGAGGAATACTGCCAGTGAATAAGAGGAATAGTGCCAGTGAATAAGAGGAATAGTGTCAGTGAATAAGAGGAATACTGCCAGTGAATAAGAGGAATAGTGTCAGTGAATAAGAGGAATACTGTCTGTGAATAAGGGGAATACTGTCAGTGAATAAGAGGAATACTGCCAGTGAATAAGAGGAACACTGTCAGTGAATAAGAGGAATACTGCCAGTGAATAAGAGGAATACTGCCAGTGAATAAGAGGAATAGTGTCAGTGAATAAGAGGAATACTGCCAGTGAATAAGAGGAATACTGTCAGTGAATAAGTGGAACACTGTCAGTGAATAAGAGGAACACTGTCAGTGAATAAGAGGAACACTGTCAGTGAATAAGAGGAATACTGTCAGTGAATAAGAGGAATACTGTCAGTGAATAAGAGGAATACTGTCAGTGAATAAGAGGAATACTGCCAGTGAATAAGAGGAATACTGCCAGTGAATAAGAGGAATACTGCCAGTGAATAAGAGGAATACTGTCAGTGAATAAGTGGAACACTGTCAGTGAATAAGAGGAACACTGTCAGTGAATAAGAGGAACACTGTCAGTGAATAAGAGGAATACTGTCAGTGAATAAGAGGAATACTGTCAGTGAATAAGAGGAATACTGTCAGTGAATAAGAGGAATACTGTCAGTGAATAAGAGGAATACTGCCAGTGAATAAGAGGAATACTGCCAGTGAATAAGAGGAATACTGTCAGTGAATAAGAGGAATACTGCCAGTGAATAAGAGGAATACTGCCAGTGAATAAGAGGAATAGTGTCAGTGAATAAGAGGAATACTGCCAGTGAATAAGAGGAACACTGTCAGTGAATAAGAGGAACACTGTCAGTGAATAAGAGGAACACTGCCAGTGAATAAGAGGAACACTGTCAGTGAATAAGAGGAACACTGTCAGTGAATAAGAGGAACACTGCCAGTGAATAAGAGGAACACTGCCAGTGAATAAGAGGAACACTGTCAGTGAATAAGAGGAACACTGCCAGTGAATAAGAGGAATACTGTCAGTGAATAAGAGGAATACTGTCAGTGAATAAGAGGAATACTGTCAGTGAATAAGAGGAATACTGTCAGTGAATAAGAGGAATAGTGTCAGTGAATAAGAGGAATACTGTCAGTGAATAAGAGGAACACTGTCAGTGAATAAGAGGAATACTGTCAGTGAATAAGAGGAAAACTGTCAGTGAATAAGAGGAATACTGCCAGTGAATAAGAGGAATACTGTCAGTGAATAAGAGGAATACTGCCAGTGAATAAGAGGAACACTGTCAGTGAATAAGAGGAATACTGTCAGTGAATAAGAGGAATACTGTCAGTGAATAAGAGGAATACTGTCAGTGAATAAGAGGAATACTGTCAGTGAATAAGAGGAATACTGTCAGTGAATAAGAGGAATACTGCCAGTGAATAAGAGGAATACTGTCAGTGAATAAGAGGAATACTGTCAATGAATAAGAGGAATACTGTCAGTGAATAAGAGGAATACTGTCAGTGAATAAGAGGAATACTGTCAGTGAATAAGAGGAATACTGTCAGTGAATAAGAGGAATACTGCCAGTGAATAAGAGGAACACTGTCAGTGAATAAGAGGAATACTGCCAGTGAATAAGAGGAATAGTGTCAGTGAATAAGAGGAATACTGTCTCTGAATAAGAGGAATACTGCCAGTGAATAAGAGGAACACTGTCAGTGAATAAGAGGAACACTGTCAGTGAATAAGAGGAATACTGTCAGTGAATAAGAGGAATACTGCCAGTGAATAAGAGGAACACTGTCAGTGAATAAGGTGAATACTGCCAGTGAATAAGAGGAATAGTGTCAGTGAATAAGAGGAATACTGTCCCTGAATAAGAGTAATACTGCCAGTGAATAAGAGGAACACTGTCAGTGAATAAGAGGAACACTGTCAGTGAATAAGAGGAACACTGTCAGTGAATAAGAGGAACACTGTCAGTGAATAAGAGGAACACTGTCAGTGAATAAGAGGAACACTGCCAGTGAATAAGAGGAATACTGCCAGTGAATAAGAGGAATACTGTCAGTGAATAAGAGGAATACTGCCAGGGAATAAGATCAACACTGCCAGTGAATAAGAGGAATACTGTCAGTGAATAAGAAGAATACTGTCAGTGAATAAGAGGAATACTGCCAGTGAATAAGAGGAACACTGTCAGTGAATAAGAGGAACACTGCCAGTGAATAAGAGGAACACTGCCAGTGAATAAGAGGAATACTGTCAGTGAATAAGAGGAATACTGTCAGTGAATAAGAGGAATACTGCCAGTGAATAAGAGGAATAGTGTCAGTGAATAAGAGGAATACTGTCCCTGAATAAGAGGAATACTGCCAGTGAATAAGAGGAACACTGTCAGTGAATAAGAGGAACACTGTCAGTGAATAAGAGGAACACTGTCAGTGAATTAGAGGAACACTGTCAGTGAATAAGAGGAACACTGCCAGTGAATAAGAGGAATACTGCCAGTGAATAAGAGGAACACTGCCAGTGAATAAGAGGAATACTGCCAGTGAATAAGAGGAATACTGTCAGCGAATAAGAGGAATACTGTCTGTGAATAAGAGGAATACTGTCAGTGAATAAGAGGAATACTGTCAGTGAATAAGTGGAACACTGTCAGTGAATAAGAGGAATACTGCCAGTGAATAAGAGGAATACTGCCAGTGAATAAGAGGAACACTGCCAGTGAATAAGAGGAATACTGTCAGTAAATAGGAGAAATACGATCAGTGAATAAGAGGAACACTGCCGGCGAATAAGAGGAACACTGCCGGCGAATAAGAGGAACACTGCCAGTGAATAAGAGGAATACTGCCGGCGAATAAGAGGAACACTGCCAGTGAATAAGAGGAATACTGCCAGTGAATAAGAGGAATACTGTCAGTGAATAAGAGGAATACTGTCAATGAATAAGAGGAATACTGTCAGTGAATAAGAGGAATACTGTCAGTGAATAAGAGGAATACTGTCAGTGAATAAGAGGAATACTGCCAGTGAATAAGAGGAACACTGTCAGTGAATAAGAGGAATACTGCCAGTGAATAAGAGGAATAGTGTCAGTGAATAAGAGGAATACTGTCTCTGAATAAGAGGAATACTGCCAGTGAATAAGAGGAACACTGTCAGTGAATAAGAGGAACACTGTCAGTGAATAAGAGGAATACTGTCAGTGAATAAGAGGAATACTGCCAGTGAATAAGAGGAACACTGTCAGTGAATAAGAGGAATACTGCCAGTGAATAAGAGGAATAGTGTCAGTGAATAAGAGGAATACTGTCCCTGAATAAGAGTAATACTGCCAGTGAATAAGAGGAACACTGTCAGTGAATAAGAGGAACACTGTCAGTGAATAAGAGGAACACTGTCAGTGAATAAGAGGAACACTGTCAGTGAATAAGAGGAACACTGTCAGTGAATAAGAGGAACACTGCCAGTGAATAAGAGGAATACTGCCAGTGAATAAGAGGAATACTGTCAGTGAATAAGAGGAATACTGCCAGGGAATAAGATCAACACTGCCAGTGAATAAGAGGAATACTGTCAGTGAATAAGAAGAATACTGTCAGTGAATAAGAGGAATACTGCCAGTGAATAAGAGGAACACTGTCAGTGAATAAGAGGAACACTGCCAGTGAATAAGAGGAACACTGCCAGTGAATAAGAGGAATACTGTCAGTGAATAAGAGGAATACTGTCAGTGAATAAGAGGAATACTGCCAGTGAATAAGAGGAATAGTGTCAGTGAATAAGAGGAATACTGTCCCTGAATAAGAGGAATACTGCCAGTGAATAAGAGGAACACTGTCAGTGAATAAGAGGAACACTGTCAGTGAATAAGAGGAACACTGTCAGTGAATTAGAGGAACACTGTCAGTGAATAAGAGGAACACTGCCAGTGAATAAGAGGAATACTGCCAGTGAATAAGAGGAACACTGCCAGTGAATAAGAGGAATACTGCCAGTGAATAAGAGGAATACTGTCAGCGAATAAGAGGAATACTGTCTGTGAATAAGAGGAATACTGTCAGTGAATAAGAGGAATACTGTCAGTGAATAAGTGGAACACTGTCAGTGAATAAGAGGAATACTGCCAGTGAATAAGAGGAATACTGCCAGTGAATAAGAGGAACACTGCCAGTGAATAAGAGGAATACTGTCAGTAAATAGGAGAAATACGATCAGTGAATAAGAGGAACACTGCCGGCGAATAAGAGGAACACTGCCGGCGAATAAGAGGAACACTGCCAGTGAATAAGAGGAATACTGCCGGCGAATAAGAGGAACACTGCCAGTGAATAAGAGGAATACTGCCGGCGAATAAGAGGAATAGTGTCAGTGAATAAGAGGAATACTGCCAGTGAATAAGAGGAATACTGCCAGTGAATAAGAGGAACACTGCCGGCGAATAAGAGGAACACTGCCGGCGAATAAGAGGAACACTGCCAGTGAATAAGAGGAATACTGCCGGCGAATAAGAGGAATAGTGTCAGTGAATAAGAGGAATACTGCCAGTGAATAAGAGGAATACTGCCAGTGAATAAGAGGAATACTGCCAGTTAATAAGAGGAATACTGCCAGTGAATAAGAGGAATACTGCCAGTGAATAAGAGGAACACTGTCAGTGAATAAGAGGAACGATGCCAGTGAATAAGAGGAACACTGCCAGTGAATAAGAGGAACACTGTCAGTGAATAAGAGGAATACTGTCAGTGAATAAGAGGAGTACTGCCAGTGAATAAGAGGAATACTGCCAGTGAATAAGAGGAATACTGCCAGTGAATAAGAGGAATACTGCCAGTGAATAAGAGGAACACTGCCAGTGAATAAAAGGAACACTGTCAGTGAATAAGAGGAATACTGTCAGTAAATAGGAGAAATACGATCAGTGAATAAGAGGAACACTGCCGGCGAATAAGAGGAACACTGCCGGCGAATAAGAGGAACACTGCCGGCGAATAAGAGGAATACTGCCAGTGAATAAGAGGAATACTGCCAGTGAATAAGAGGAATACTGCCAGTGAATAAGAGGAATACTGCCAGTGAATAAGAGGAACACTGCCAGTGAATAAGAGGAATACTGTCAGTAAATAGGAGAAATACGATCAGCGAATAAGAGGAACTCTGCCGGCGAGTAAGAGGAACACTGCCAGTGACTAAGAGGAATACTGCCGGCGAATAAGAGGAATACTGTCAGTGAATAAGAGGAATACTGCCAGTGAATAAGAGGAACACTGCCAGTGAATAAAAGGAACACTGCCAGTGAATAAAAGGAACTCTGCCAGTGAATAAGAGGAATACTGCCAGTGAATAAGAGGAATACTGCCGGTGAATAAGAGGAATAGTGTCAGTGAATAAGAGGAATACTGCCAGTGAATAAGAGGAATACTGCCAGTGAATAAGAGGAATACTGCCAGTGAATAAGAGGAACACTGCCAGTGAATAAAAGGAACTCTGTCAGTGAATACGAGGAATACTGTCAGTAAATAGGAGAAAAACGATCAGTGAATAAGAGGAACACTGCCGGCGAATAAGAGGAACACTGTGTTTCTACTCAAACTTTTCAGCTGTGTTGGTTGATAAGTCTTTTCTTTGCTAATTCTGGTCCAGTTTGGTTGTATCTGTAGGGCACTGATTGTGCAGATAGGAGATTGTGTTAACAAGCCCAGTGCTTAATCTGCTGAGAAATTAACCTTTTTTTACCAAAAAAATGCAGTTTAACTCCTACTGTAAGGGTGGATTTTGCCTCCGGGGGGGGGGGGGGGGGAGTGGGGAGGTTTGGGTTTTTATGCCTAGATGAGCTGTTAAACCTGTCTGGGTGCTTGAGACAAAAGATATTTCTGTGTGTTAATGAATTTAACCCTTTCACTGTATGAGGTCTACAGGTACATTACTTTACAAGCTGATTAACACAGACACACAATTAACCTGGTATCCCCTTGGCTACAAGAGGGCGACGTTGGAGCCCGGGGATTCCCCTAGGTCATGTAAAATTAACACTAAAAAGAAAGAGCAATCCCCAGAACTCCACACCCGTTTGCCTTTTTTTTTTTAATCTACCCCTCAATTCCCTGGGGGTCACTGTCATTAGGTCACTTTTGTTTTATATGGGACTGACCCTTTACCCGATTAAACATGTCACTTTCATTTGGGCTCCTTTGGTCCTAACTGGGACTGAATCTTTAACCTATTAAAGCTGCAGTTCAGGCAATATCCTGCATCTGTGTTTTTTTTAAAATAAATCAGTTCTGTAGTAAGAAAAAATACTTTTAGCATTTTCTGTTTTAAAAAACAACAACTTTGAAAGACCAATTTTCTTGTATTCTATTTTAACAAGCATACCTGTTCCTATAGCAACGATTTACATTCCCCATATTTAAAGATGTCGCCAAACTTTGACGATCAATAGACGGAGAACGAATTGACCGGCAGCTATGCAGTTCTTTAGGTAATTAGAGATTGCCCACATGAAACTATTGAAGTAAAAAAATAAATTAAAAAAAAAAGACTGAACTGCAGCTTTAAATGCCATTAGTCCAATATCCCTATCTGCCAAAGGTGACGCGGGCATGTTTAACCGGTTGCCCTGGCCGCTGGTGCTGCTTGTCTAAATGCTTCCCAATTGAATCATGGCAGAGTATCTGCTATTATGTTTAATCTACCTTGGATGCGCCTGGCTTTGAAATTGATGTTGCTTTCCATGCACCAGTCTGCGCAGGAGTCAGATCACTGGGCCTGATGCAGCTGAGATACTGTTCACTGCGCCCACCACCCCTGGGTTGTCGGACCCGAATATGTGTTTGTTACTCCCTCGTCCATAGCTCCAGGAATGCTTGGGGCCATGGGTTTTTTTGCACCATTTCCCTTAGAAATAGACACTGAAACCTAGCAACCCTACAACGTCTACAAAGAATGGGAGCTCTTGGTTGATGTGGCCTTTGTCCAGCCATCATTTTTTCCTGTTAAGGTCCCTAAAGAAAACCTCCCATACAATCAAGTCTTTCTTCTGTGAGCCCCATGCAGTGAGTGGCTGGATTATACCTGCACTTCATTTCTCTAATCTTCGGCTGAAGATCCTTCCCATGGGTATGACCCAACAAGTGAAGTTTAGGAGACCCAGTAAGGCCTTCATTTTTTTTTAGCACTCCTGCAGTCCTTCAACTTTGCCACATTGTCCGTTAGTAGCCTCGGCTTTTTGCACTCTGTGTCGATCTCTATACCCAGGATTGATAATGTGCTGACCGGACCCTCAGTTTTATCCTGCGCTATTGGTATCTGTGGGCACTCATAAGCTTGGCACTAGGCTCACACTCTCCTCCAGACTGGGGAGCTATGGGATCTCACCAGGAAGAAATGGTCCAGATAATGAACTATCGTTTCTGTCCCTGTCACCAGGTAATGAACTATCGTATCTGTCCCTGTCTTCTGCTCGATGCACCAGTGTGTGAATGTGCTAAATATCTCGAAATAGGCGCATGAAATGGTGCAACCCATGGGGAAACAAATATCCATGTTACATGACCCTTTACATCTCAAAATGGTTCTGTCTCCTGCCTATGGAGACCCCCACTTTATTCCCCTTTTGATCCTTTCCCCTTGGACAGTGGAGGAGGGGTGCTGCAAGGCTTCTACCAGCCCTCCCCCACGTGCAGCTGGCCGGCCAGCTTGATCCAGCCATCGCAGCCCTTATGGAGTCAATGACCCCATGCTGGGGCCTCTGCCTCTTCTAGTCTGATACAGGTATTGTTATGCCAACATTTCACTTGATTATATACCAACCGCAGGTTAACTAACTTGAACTGATTCCCTGGTATCCTTGAAGAGACAGGTCAGATAGTATCTGTTCCATATGCCAACCTACTGTAAACCCAATAACCCATCGCACAGGAGACCTCACAGTATCTGCATTATCCCTCTCTCTGTTTCTGCCCTTTTCCTCTGAGTTTCTTTCTGTGTCTTTTTCTGGCTGAGTTGTCTCTGCTTTGTTTTCTCTGTCTGTGTTTTTTTTTTCTTTTTCTCCTTAGCTTACTTTTTCTTTCTCTGTCTCCCCATATTTGCTTATTTCCTTATTACTTTTCTTTAGCAGGGTGCAGCGCTCACACATTATTAGAGGGTTGGGGTTCCTTACAATGCATCTGATCTCAGACACACTATTAGAGAGGGTTGGGGTTCCTTATGTAGCCTAGTCCCCTGCCTATCATATTTCCTTTGGCCCTAACAGTATAAGCCCTGTTAGACACAGGCAATGTGGGGGATACAATCTCTCATGGAGACCTAGCTTATTGTTGCAGCCTGGATACACTATTGCTGTATCCAGGGGCTGGCCTAACAACAACCAGAGAGTGTCATCCCTGGGGAGGATACTGACTGGGTCACATGCCATGATGTGTCGCCGGTCACTTTCAGACGTGCCCTGTTATGGGGCAGGGTTACAAGCCCCTCCCCTGGGGTACAAAAGCTGACACTCTCCCAGAAGTCAGGAGCTCTCTTCCCTCCCCCTGTGGAGTGGAAGCACTTACCCTTTATCCCATCAGGGGGTAAAGGAGCTGAGAAGTGGCCTGCAGGGCCTCAAGCCCTGTGGGTAATACTTCAGGGAATGTGCCTGTCATGACTAGCTGTATGCTGCTACTGCACCGACACACTTTATTCGAGCAAATACCCAGTATGTACCTGGCAGATACCTGGAATGCGCCGCTCCTCACCTCTGACAAGCCCCGTTGCGTTTGCCTTCCCAGCCTGGGTTCATGCCTGGCTGATGGGCGGCTGATCTGTTAAATGATAATGATTAGGATTTAATAGGCTGCAATGCTTCGCGTGTCTACCAGATGGCATAAATTCATGAATTGTAATGCAGTATATATATATATACTGTGCAGTATTGCAGCCAGGGGGAATAAAATGCTTCAATCCCTGCCTGGAAAATAACCCAATGCACTCGGGCAGAAAACAGTCACAAACCTCAATACACCCGGGTTTACCCGAATTCGTGGGACTAGCCGAGCTCGAATAAAGTGTGTCGCCAGTGTAATAAAGACCTAGTTGAATCCATCTGTTGTGGCTACTTGACAGGGCCACTACTTAAGTTGCCAGTACGAACCATCCTGGCTGCACCAGGATCCTCAGCGGCTGGAGGCGCTGCGCTATAAGGGTCATCACGGACAGCCTGTCCTGATGCCTCCCCATACCATTGCGGAGTTCTCAGGGCCTTCTTTTCTACCAAACAGGTATGCACAGCACCAGAATACACCAGTGATCTCACTTAGGGTGGGGGAAAAGGTGCTACACACAATACATATGATCTCATACGTGCTATTAGAGAAGGTTGGGGTTCCTTACACTGCATCTGATCTCAGACATGATATTAGCAAGGGTTGGGGTTCAGCAGAATTTCACAACGTAATTATAGGGTTCCTTAACAAAGAAAAATAAAAGTTAAATACCACTGTCCTATTGACTGCATTAAAAATACACGCTACTCCTTTGCACAACGGGTCAACACTTCTGTATTTAAAAAAATTACAGTTCCACAATCTTTCTTTCAATAAATGGTATTTATTTACGAAATAATATTTCCTTTTCCATTTCAAAGAGCACATATCATATAAACCTTTGTAAAATAAAATCCAAAGAGCAGGTTCGCATCATTTCTCAAGCTTAGGATATTTTTATATCAGACACAGTGCCAATGCCTTTGGAAAGTATAAATATTGTTTGATGTGTGATAGTACGAATGTGTAAGAAAGTACCACTACCTTTTAATTTATATACCTATGCCTAGCTTCATTCACCTCCGATTAATCGGGGCAAATAACATCACGTTATCTAAAACAGGAACAGGCTTTATTTTCCCTTAGTTAATGCCTTAATAGATAAGTTAACTCTATGTACAAATAGTGGCCCTTATTGAGCTCATTAGCACAGGGTTTGTAACGTCACGTTACCTCGGGGATAACGCTGCGTTATCTTCAAATAAGGACTTGGACAGGAGATCACCAATCTACAGCGATGATAGAAGCCCAGTGTCCTCTTCTGCTTGTAATATAATCTAAATTTACAGTATATGCTACGGCATTTTAGTTATTCTACGGTGACCGGTATTAATATATAGATATAGTGCCTGTCGCCTTAGCATAATTCGGGACAGGTCGCCACATGGTAAATCAATTAATCAGATGGCTTGAAAACCACTTTTTCCAATTACTTTCCCAGGTGGCGTAATCAATAAGAGCTGTTATGGTGTTGTTTATATATGCATTATATACTGTAAATAAGGAATTAACCTTTACTTTCCTATTAAAGAATGTCTGAAATGAGAGTAACTAAACTACAAAATAATAGATTATTGCAATATTCAAATGCATTTTAATGAAGCGTAGTCATAAACTGTAAGGCAGAAAAATCTAATTCAACAATGCTACAGTCATAATGTTTCAGTTTCACCTCTCAGTTTTATATTACAACAATTAGTAACATCAGAGAAGGATGGAGTTACATGCGAATTCATTCCATTACTGCTATCACTATCACACTATGGACAGGTCAGTGGAAGTTTCCGTGGGATAGAGCTCTGATCGGCACTATTGACATTTCATGAAGAACCCCTATCGTTTCTGATACCAGGAGAGACCTCCAGGATTTGACCGGTAAGGCAATGATTTCACATTTTTCCTTTTCTCTGATGCGACCCCATCTTTTCAGACCTAGGGGCCTATGCAGAGAGGAACGGCAAAATAAATTGCCATTGTTGTAAAAGTTCAACATTGTGGCGTATTTATTGAGCCTGATTCAGAAAGGACAAATCGTCAATCAAGTCTCAAAGTGTATGATTGGCGAGTGTTAATCGCGCCATTTCAGACTGAGCTACTTACATCTGGCTATATTTTCAGTCACTGCGGGTGAAAGTCGCGCTCGTGAGTCTCTCAAGACTTCAATTCAAGTGGGCGGGAAATTTCTAAAGTAAACACCACATTCCTGGCACAGCGTCTTAGTGACGGCTTCTGCATAGTTACATACCAGAGAAACAGCACGCGTCTCTCTGTTAAAGTGGTAGAAGCACTGTGAAGCAGCAGATACTGAAAAAAAAACCTTCTCTTTACACTTTTACAATTTTTATTAGCTACAGTCATAGACATTCAGTGACAGACAGTGTACATACTGATAGACAGACACACAGGAATATACACTGATACTCAGACAGACACACAATACTGTATACACACACATTTACAGACACTGATACACAAAGGCACAGTTGAGACATAGGCATACTGATATATACTGATCTGTACATGCATACTCACACAGATACACATAGCCACACACATGCTTATATATTGTTATATACTGTATACTGCTTATACTGTAATGCTCAGAGTTTTTGCTGACATGGCAATGTTATGTGTATAGAGGCATATTCACCCTATTGCTTTGTCAATGCCCTGTGTGCATCAGAGATTTGGGAGCCACATATAGTGACAGCAGTTGGCATGGATCTGGACAGGTTTGTGACAGCGTGATGCCCTCCCCCCAAGCCCAGCAGCTGATCGCAATGTGAAGCCCTGCACTCGGCAGCACTACTGACCCCCCCTCCCCCCAAGCCCAGCAGCTGATCGCAATGTGAAGCCCTGCACTCGGCAGCACTACTGACCCCCCCCTCCCCCCAAGCCCAGCAGCTGATCGCAATGTGAAGCCCTGCACTCGGCAGCAATACTGACCCCCCCCCCTCCCCCCAAACACAGCAGCTGATCGCGATCTGAAGCCCCGCACTCGGCAGCAGTACACATACACACACATGCATACATGCATACACACACATGCACACATACACACACATGCATACATGCATACACACACATGCACACATACACACACATGCATACACGCACATGCACACATACACACACATGCATGCATGCACATACACAATGCAAACACACACACAAGACACACACACACACACACACACACACACACACGAGACAGGGACCGGAGCAGAAGGGGGGCAGGGACCGGAGCAGAAGGGGGGCAGGGACCAGGGCAGAAGGGAGACAGCGATCGGGGCATCACACACACACACACACACCCCACCTTCTGTCTGGCAATGACGGCTCTGTAGGGAACCGGCTGCAGACCCATTGGATGGGAGCAGTCACGTGACCGCTCCTCCGCTTCCCCTTACTAACTGACAGCACTTTCCAGTGAACAGGACGGCTACTGCCGTTTTTTTCTGGCGCGCACAATTGGCGACTTCAGCGCTGAGAATTCAAGCACACATGCCGAATACCACACTTTGCCCTTTCCTGCATATGCCGAACCTAGAAACATGGCGAAATGTAAAAAAAACACGCTTCTCGCCAACACATTGGCGGGATGCTGCCGCCTAGCAAATCTCCTGGCGAAAATTTCAAATTTCGCCACTCAAGGAAGCCTCTGTGCATACGGGAAGCAAATTCTGCCGAATACATGCCGAATGGCATGTATTCGGACGACTCTGCATAGGCCCCCTAATGTCTAGAATTAGCCGAATATATCACACAAGCAAAGTGAATAAAATATATGCACACTTAGAAAATAAACACAAAACAGTACATAGCTGCTTATAGTATATTCAAACTAATCGATGAATTTATATTTAAAAATAAAACAAAAAACACCTGTGATAGATAAACAGGTCGTTACAAAAAGGATTTAGACTAAATATCAGATTAGCCTCTAGCAATCATGGTTTAAAAACACACATTATCTGGTTGGGAAGGTGGGGCTGTTAGTGGATGGGGAGGAGAAAGAGAGATAGCGTGGGGATATAAACACCGGTGTTATTCCCACAGTTACAGAGGGCAGAGGACAAGTTAAAAGTGAGTATGCGCTTCATTCCTATTTCATATAACAACCTAGAAAGAGCAGCTGGGGAATTTTCATTTAATCCTTAGAAACTAATATTCAGATCCTTAGAGTAATTTTTTATTTTATTTACTTTTAAGATATGTTAAAGATACAAGATAGAGGAAGATGATGCCGCTGCCATTAAGGTGAGAGAACCAAAAAATGCTTGGACATCTTTTTAGAAAGGAAAGATATATATATGGCGATATACCAAATAAGTAAGCATGGGAAGGAGGTTGATTCAGGGAGTAATCTGATTGCCTCAATACCCGACTAGCACCCACTCTATCCACCTTTAAGACCCACCTTAAGACACACTTGCTTAAAGAAGCATATGAGTGGCTAATACTATACACATGATACATAAAGCTTGGCCCCCTGCAAGCGCACTTACCAGAACTCCCTCCTACTGTCTGCACGTTCTTCCTACCAATGAGACTGTAAGCTCTTCGGAGCAGGGACTCCTCTTCCTAAATGTTACTTTTATGTCTGAAGCACTTCTTCCCATGACCTGTTATTTATATTATTTGTTATTTATATGATTGTCGCGTATTATTACTGTGAAGCGTTATGTACATTAATGGCGCTATGTAAATAAAGACATACAACACAATACAATTGCCAATACTAGAGTCAGGAAGGGATTAATTTTTCCCTTATGAGGCAGCATTAGATGATGTTTCACTGGGGTATTTGTTTGCCTTCTTCTGGATAAATATATGGTAAATACAAATATAGGATAAAGTATCTGTCTAAATTTAACACAGATTTGGACTCGATGGACATTTGTCTTTTTTTAACCTCATCTACCATGTAACCCACTTTGAGTCTCGGTGTCAGCTCTTACATATCTGCCGTCTCCACTTTAATTATTATTAATAATATTATCTTTTATTTGTATGGCGCCAACATATCCCACTGAGCAGTACAAGGTGGGAGGCAGGACAATAACATTGTATGACAAAGGAGCGCTAATATGTTAAGGCAAACGTGTCTCATCTGTCCTACAGTATATCCCCAGAGTATTGCATGCGGGGTTAAACCTTACTCTTTACCAATATAGAGACAGACCAGTGGACAACAAAATGAATGAACAGAAGTCTTTGACATAGTCTATTCCTGTACGTATAATACCTTATATTTGTCACTTTCTGGACACACCACAGTATGAGTTCTATTCCTGTACTATGGATTGATTTTCTTTATTCATGTAGTGTGTATCTATCTACTATATATTTCTGAAAGTGTCCTATGTGTCCGGGTCTGTATGTTTCTCCCTGTGTCCCTCCCTGTGTCCCTAGCGGCAATCTCATTGGCTCCCTTGGCCCGCCCCCGCACACCACTCATTGGCCGGACACACACATACACTCACACAGAGATACACACAGGCAGGACACTGAGACACACACAAAGATACACACACACTGAGACACACAGATACACACACACACACACACACTGAGATACACAGACAGGACACACATATACAGACAGGACACACACACACACACACGGACGGAGACACACACAAAGATACACACACACACACACACACACACACACACTGAGATACACACAGGCAGGACACTGAGTCACACACAAAGATACACACACACTGAGACACACACAGATACACACACACACACACACACTGAGATACACAGACAGGACACAGATAGACAGGACACACACGGAGATACACACAGGCAGGACACTGAGACACACACAAAGATACACACACACAGATACACACACACAAACACACACACTGAGATACACAGACAGGACACAGATAGACAGACAGGACACACACACACACACCCCCCCCATCACGTGCGCCGCCCTGCACCGGCTCCAGACGGAGGGGAAGCGCGGCCCTCCTACCCCAGCCGCTCCCTTACCTACCCGGCGCTACCTCCCCCTCAGGTAAGGCACAGCACTGGCAGTAACTCTCCTATTTCAGGCGCGGAGCCTCGCGCCTCAGGCCCACACAGGCCCCACACAGGGCGCTTCCTGCCGCCGCCTGAACACGCCTCACTCAGCCGGGCGGCACGAGGAACGGGGAGGGGGGGCGAGTCACGGGGAACGGGGAGGGGGGGCGAGTCACGGGGAACGGGGGGGGGGAGCGCGAGTCACGGGGAACGGGGGGGGGGGGGGGGGGGGGGGTGGGGCGAGTCACGGGGAACGGGGGGGGGGGGGGGGGGGGGGGGCGAGTCACGGGGAACGACCACCCGCCGAACCAGCGGGGGGACGGACGCCCGGAGGGGGGGGACATAAATTATGACAATACATATGCCCACTGCTCTCCACCCCCTCCCCCACTCCCTATCCCCACCCCTCCCTCACTCCCCTTCCCCCCCCTCCCCTCCCCCACTCCCCTTTCCCCCCCCTCCCCCACTCCACTTTCCCCCCCCTCCCCCACTCCCCTTTCCCCCCTCCCCTTTCCTCCCCCCCTCCCCCACTCCCCTTTCCCCCCCCCCACTCCCCTTTCCCCCCCCCACTCCCCTTTCCCCCCCCCACTCCCTTTCCCCCCCCACTCCCCTTTCCCCCCCCCACTCCCCTTCCCCCCCACTCCCCTTTCCCCCCCCACTCCCCTTCCCCCCCCACTCCCCTTCCCCCCCCACTCCCCTTCCCCCCCCTCCCCACTCCCTTTCCCCCCCTCCCCTTTCCCCCCCTCCAGCACTCCCCTTTCCCCCCACTCCCCTTTCCCCCCCTCCCCCACTCCCCTTTCCCCCCCCCTCCCCCACTCCCCTTTCCCCCCCTCCCCCACTCCCCTTTCCCCCCCCCTTCCCCACTCCTCTTTCCCCCCCCCCTTCCCCACTCCCCTTTCTCCCCCCCCCACTCCCCTTTCCCCCCCCCACTCCCCTTTCTCCCTCCCACTCCCCTTTCTCCCCCCCACTCCCCTTCCTCCCCCCCACTCCCCTTCCTCCCCCCACTCCCCTTTCTCCCCCCCCACTCCCCTTTCTCCCCCCCCACTCCCCTTTCTTCCCCCCCCAACTCCCCTTTCTCCCCCCCCACTCCCCTTTCTCCCCCCCCACTCCCCTTTCTCCCCCCCCCCACTCCCCTTTCTCCCCCCCCCACTCCCCTTTCTCCCCCCCCCACTCCCCTTTCTCCCCCCCCACTCCCCTTTCTCCCCCCACTCCCCTTTCTCCCCCCCCACTCCCCTTTCTCCCCCCCACTCCCCTTTCTCCCCCCCCCACTCCCCTTTCTCCCCCCCACTCCCCTTTCTCCCCCCCCACTCCCCTTTCTCCCCCCCACTCCCCTTTCTCCCCCCCCACTCCCCTTTCTCCCCCCCCACTCCCCTTTCTCCCCCCCCCACTCCCCTTTCTCCCCCCCACTCCCCTTTCTCCCCCCCCACTCCCTTTCTCCCCCCCCACTCCCCTTTCTCCCCCCCCTCCCCTTTCTCCCCCCCCACTCCCCTTCTCCCCCCCCACTCCCCTTTCTCCCCCCCACTCCCCTTTCTCCCCCCCCACTCCCCTTTCTCCCCTTTCTCCCCCCCTCCCCTTTCTTCCCCCCACCCTCCGCTCCCCTTTCTTCCCTCCGCCCTCCGCTCCCCTTTTCCCCCCGCCCTCGCTCCCTCTTTCCCCCCACCCTCCGCTCCCCTTTTCCCCCCGCCCTCCGCTCCCCTTTTCCCCCCGCCCTCCGCTCCCCTTTTCCCCCCGCCCTCCGCTCCCCTTTTCCCCCCGTCCTCCGCTCCCCTTTTCCCCTGCCCTCCGCTCCCCTTTTCCCCCCGCCCTCCGCTCCCCTTTTCCCCTCGCCCTCCGCTTCCCTTTCCTCCCGCCCTCCGCTCCCCTTTCCTCCTGCCCTCCGCTCCCCTTTCCTCCCCCCCTCGCTCCCCTTTCCCTCCCCCCCTCCGCTCCCCTTTCCCTCCCCCCTCCTCCCACCTTTCCCTCCCCCCTCCCCTCCCACCCCACCCTCCCTGCATTCACTCAACAGACACCCGCCACACTCGACACATACCTGCCGCCACACACACCTGCTGCCTCCCGCCCCTACGCACCGACATCACTGACCCACCGCCTCACACCCTAGCAGGACCCCCACTCACAGAGAGCACTCACAACCCACGCGACACCTGCCGCCTCACACCCTAGCAGGACCCCACTCACAGACAGCACTCACAACCCACGCGCCACCCGCCGCCTCACACCCTAGCAGGACCCCCACTCACAGACAGCACTCACAACCCACGCGCCACCTGCCGCCTCACACCCTAGCAGGACCCCCACTCACAGACAGCACTCACAACCCACGCGCCACCTGCCGCCTCACACCCTAGCAGGACACACGCCTCACATTTTTACATCTGTTATGTCACCAAAATATACATTGTACTGTGGTGTGCTGCCTCCCGCCCCTACGCACCGACATCACTGACCCACCGCCTCACACCCTAGCAGGACCCCCACTCACAGAGAGCACTCACAACCCACGCGACACCTGCCGCCTCACACCCTAGCAGGACCCCCACTCACAGACAGCACTCACAACCCACGCGCCACCTGCCGCCTCACACCCTAGCAGGACACACGCCTCACATTTTTACATCTGTTATGTCACCAAAATATACATTGTACTGTGGTGTGTTTACAATAAACTATTTTTAAACAACATCGTATTACATTTTATTCCATCTTTCTTTTCAACATTATTATCCAACCTTTACAACAAATACTCACCTATTGTTCCACGATTTATAAATAATACTACCTATTACGCATTTACATCCCGGGCAACGCCGGGTCTCTCAGCTAGTGTTTAATATATTTGTTATATATTTTTCTGCTTATAAGTAAATATGAAATAGTTTGCACATCCTATCTTTTTGTCATTTCTAGCAAGACGGGGTGCAGTGATCCCTATGGATGTACAGTACTGTTTCTAGGGATTTGAGGGGTCCCTTTATTTGTTCCCTTCGCGCTTATATACTGATAGTCGGTTGTTTTTTTTTTACTAACCATTCTTGCGGATTCCCAGCGGCCGGACGTAATGGCCCATCGCGAGTAACACAGCTGGGGGTCCCTGCGTCTGAATGGGACTCGCGCTGTGTGAATGCTACCGGGCTGCACCAGACTGTAAGTGACGCGCACTGAGAGAGAGACAGAATTGGTCACTCTACCTGTGCGCCTCTAACAGGTGATTGTGTGTCAGCTCCTTGTGACCTTGGGAAAGTCACTTTATCTCCCTGTGCCACAGCACCAAAAACATAGATTGTAAGCTCCGTGGGGCAGGGAGCTGTGCCTGCAAAATGTCTCTGTAAAGCTAGCAGAGCTGTACAAGAACATATTATTATTTTATTTTAATAACACAGTATTGAAGCAGGGGATCTCCGGAGCTGAACTGCATTAATTTCAGGTCTAGGGACCCCCTGCTTAGCATGTTTCCCCTGTTATGGGGTACTGGTATCCCAGCCATGTTTAAATGTCCCGGCCCACGTGACCAGGACGTTTAAACAATGGAGGGAGGTACCGGCACCCATGTCAGGGCCTGTAACATGGGAAGCCGGGGTCCCCAAGCCTGAAATGAAGCGGTTCAGCTCCGGAGACCCTCTGCTTCAATACTGTGTAATTAAAATTAAATAAAAGCAGCTTCATTACCTTAGGGGCTAGACGCTAAGGCAATCAAGGGGTTAAGCCAGAGTTCCTGATTTATTGGGGGTAAAGTGGGTGGGTGAAGGGGGTAGTTGCCCCAGGTTGGGTGGATAGGCCTACAGGGAAGGTTGCGGGAGGGGTTAATAACCCCTTCATTACATTAGCAGTAGTAACCGCTAAGGTCATGAAGGGGTTAACCCCGTCCACTACCGACTCGAGAGGCCTAACCACATACCCTGTGGAAACTACCCCCTTCACCAACCCCCTCTGCCCCAATAAACATTAAAATACAATATAAACACTAATACACTCATTGATTCCCTCCTCCCCTCCCCCACAAATCCCTATTATCCATATCTGGATAATAGCGCATTTGCCCATTACAAAAATAACACAGTATTGAAGCTGGGGTCTCCGGTGCTGAACTCTTACTGCGCGTCTCCTACAGACTGATGCAGCCCGGTAGGATTCACACAGCGCGAGTCCCATTCAGACGCAGGGTCCCTCGCTGCGTTAACCCTGACGGGCCATTACCGCAAGCTATGCGCTGTCCCGCGGAGGCTCCACGCTTTGCACACTGCACCGGCACATGCTCTCCGGCACATGCTCTCCGGCACATGCTCTCCGGCAGCTCTTTGCTACGAGATGCTACATCTGCATTAGGAACTATTTTCTGCCAGTGGTGGGGCTGGCACTCCCCTTGTCTACAGATTTACTACCGTTTGCAGTCTGTAGACTTTGAAGGATAAACCCCAAAGCTCATATCAAAGTCTCTAGAAGAGAACCATGGGATTCAGACACACTTCCAACACGCTGACCTTACCAGTTACTAATTACCGTCGCTATTTTTTCAGCCTAAATGCTTCTCCTGTTTTTTTTTTTTTTACATGGTTAAATCCAACATTTTATAATAAACAACTATTACACCCAAGAAATACTTTTCACACATGAACAAGTAAATATTTAAGAAACAGAAGGTAAGTAGATAGTCATGAATGTAAAACATCAGTGATCTGGTAAAATGTATCAACATTATTACTCCCAATAAATGCATGTTCTGTCCGTCCTCTCGAGCACCTAGGAATCTCTATCTTCTACATGGGTATAATATGGGTTCTTAATGGGTGATTGCTTTGCCACGGGAGACCAGGTTATTTACACCTTTTTACCAGGATCATTCATTGAGCAAAACAAGGTAATTAAATCAATTTCAATTTATTCGACATAAACACACAATGGAACACAAAATACAGACAAAAAAAACACACTTACTTGGCGACTCGGGTCAAAAACTAGACATTCCTAGGTGCAGGGAACTCTTTGGGAGAGTTTTACACCCCGGAGGACTGCCATTGATCTCCGGACCTGTTACTCCGCCTTTCCCCGCTGACCAAATGCCATTCACACCTCTGGGCTCCTCTGGCTGCTTTGAACTCTGATGTCCAGCAGACTTACCGGCGCCTATGGGTTAGCTCGAGGCAGCCTGTTTGGACATCTGTTCCAAATGTAAAAAGCACATTACATTATATTATGTTTTAATACACTTCGGAGTCTTAGGGGACAGGGAATAGAAATGGAAAAATGTAGTAGTTATATTTCTATCTGCCTTATTCCCCACACACTTTCCCTTGGACTCAGTTTGAACTCTGTGTCCCCCCCCCCCAACCTTATATACGGTTGGGGCACCACAAACCCTATACTGGTTGTTGGTCTCTTTAGCACTTAGCACCTTAACCTAGGGATTCCCTCAGCTACAGGAATACATTTTATCCCTGTGCCCCATTCTCCTTTCTGGGCTGTGCTGAAGCAGGGAACCTTAGTGGTGAGTCGCGCTTACGGTTTCAAGGGGAGATATTGCTCGGACAATGTGCCTACATGTATCCGAAAATCAGGCATGATTCCCGGGTACATTTATGAGGGGAACTGGCAACTCCGGACCCCAACCTCCTAGGCACATTTTGCCAACGGTTCCTCCGCAAACCTCCCCCCTCCCCCCTTGAATCTCATCCCCTAGCAATCCCTGCTCGCTGGCATGCCCGGAAAGGGAAAAAAAAACAAAAATGCTTTTATTACAGACAGTATAATGTGATCATACAATGTTACTGGGTCCAACAGCTAACACTCTGGGACCCTTATACACGTAGCAGGGGTAACCAAAATGGGCTTAACCTTTATTATAGAGCCTGGTTACCCCCTCCCATCACAGGTATTATAATATATATATATATACGTATACGTATATGTACTGTATATATATATATATATATAGTTTTCATTTCACATAAATAATATCCGAGTGTTATTTGAATGATTGTTTTGCGTATTTTAGTTCCTATCTTACTAGATCTCTATTTCTGGCTCACCTATAATCTCACTCCCCCTTCCCTCCCGCTCTCTGTATAATCAGTCACATTTCCGGTTCTGTTTCCCTAATTATCCCTCCTTAGATTAATGATAGGTGTTAGGCTGGGAAATCCCAGGTAATGACCCCCGGCGCCCCCTCCCCTCCTCACTGCTTTATGCTTTCCATGATGCAAAGGGGAAGAGGCAGTAAAAGCCAAACCAAATCACCTGACTCAGTGTGGGGTTTCCTCCTGAAATGTCATGTTTGTGTAGTTGTTAAAAGAGAAAATAAATACTGTAGCATAATACTCCCGGTCCTTGTTCCAGAGATATTTGAGTGCTGGGGATGACACAGAAAACTACACATATGGCCAAGTGGTCATTAAAATAAATTTTCAATGTTACCTCCTGATGATGTTGCAGCCTTCTATTGGCGGCCAAAGTGAGTCTGACTCTGCAGCCATTCTGTGTGTAGTATGTAAATATTCTTACCCGTTGCCGGTACTGCGGTAACCAGGGTGTCCCAAGTGATTAGGGACCCAAGGATCATCTCTGGTTCAGTGCAGAAAAATAGAAAACATCCCCAACAATATTAGGCAGAGCATCCTGGCTGTGTTAAACGTGCTCCTAATTTATCACAACAAAAAACCTTTATTGCAACTGATGTCTTAGTAAAGGATAGATTAGTACATCATTAATGGGATATACAATGATTGTATAACCTGCTTAAACCATATCTCACATAGTGTTGATTTTAGTTACTATTCAACAGTTTCTTATGAAGTCTACGGATGACCCTGTGTTTTCCTCCCTTTAGTATGAAGCTCCTTATGCTTTTTGTATCCATGCTTGGGATGCAGGGCAGCGGTCATTCCTGCGAGCTTCAGCCAGGAGGTAAGAAAATCCCCAGATGTTTAATATCTTTTGTCTTTGCGAATTTACCTCCCTTTTTATACTCTGTGGAGAGCTTCCATTTTAATCTCCGGGACACTTCATATCTCAAACGCTGAACGAAACATCCAACTTTAAACAGCAACAATAGATCTCTTAGACTTCGGTTATATTTCTCTTGCAGGGACAAATGTAGCAAGAAATGGTGAAGCAATCCAGAGTTCCGACTATGTCTATAAACCAATGGGATACGCCAACCAAAGCATAGATGGGAACCGTGAAGGAAATTATCATCAAGGCTCTTGTACTCACACCAAGAAGGAAAAAGACCCCTGGTGGATGCTGGACCTGAAAAATAGCTATAGCATTGGACCTATTGTAATAGTGAACAGACAGGACTGTTGTTCGGAGCGACTTAATGGAGCCGAGGTCCGTGTAGGAAACTCGCCAAACAATGACAATCCTGTGTGAGTCCCAGCAAGATATTCCTTTTCCAATGTAGGGATATAAAGTGTGCTATAAAGCAGGGGTGCGCAAACTAGGGGGCGCGAGATTTGTTTTGGGGGGCGCGGTGGTTGAAGAGGCCCAGCGCACTTCACCAAGGCATTTAATTTAAATGCAGAGGGATTGCATGGCATCTGCAACTTCACTTACTGTGATTCAGTCGGCTTTGTTGACATCAAACGTCATGTCACATCACCCCACTGCGTCATTTTGACACTCAGACCAGGTTAGGGGGGCGCGAGCAGGAGGGGAGAGCTGGCACGGGGGCGCAAGGCAAAAAGTTTGCACACCCTGCTATAAAGTATCCAAGCAAGTATTACTCACTTTGGCCATGAGTGAATATACGGTACCTATAGAGAATATTCACTAACGTGTGACACCCTATTACCTATTACTACTCTATTATATTTTTAAATAGGTCAATAAGTGATCATATCTGCCTCACGTCTGTGTAAGAGACTCTGATCGATGCAGAAAGCTCGTTAAATCAGGGCTCGTAATGTGACATTACCTACAAGAGGAACAGACGTTGTATTTCCTGTGATTAATGCATATCCTCAAAGCTAAATGTATGCAAAAACAATGGCTATTTTACAGAGGCAGCCACCAGAATTAGAACTCTTGCCTGGGAAATTCTGGGGCAGTCTCATAGTAAATGCCTCAACAGACTGAATGGGACTGCAGGGACCCCCTGCTGTGGTAATCCGATGGGCCATCAAGAATTTCACAGAAATGTTGAAGCATTTTCTGTGAGACTGCCCCAGAATCTCCCAGAATTTCCCAGGTAAGTGTTCTAATACTGGTGGCTGCATCTGTACAAGCATAGATTTAATAGCACATTCTTATAGCATAACGTTGTGTTATTTTACAAATGTGACTTGAAATCAGAGGATTTAATCCCATTACAATACTGTGTCAAATAATTTCTCCCACCAAATCACTTACTGACCAACAAGATATTAACAGAGACAAATTCAGTGCAAAGTGCCTCAATATATTTACACGTCTAAAAAGTCTTTGTTGCCATTGACTTAACGCCAGTGATCAGGCACATTGTTTGCGTGACTAACATCTCCACTCATCATTAAATCTGCTGAGAAGCAGAAGGAAGCTTCTTTAATTGGCGAGAACTCTATGTCCGTCATTGTTTTGCATTGTTCATCCTTGTGACTAAGGACCGTGTTTGGAGAAAATAGAAAATAATATATATGACATTTTCCCCTTATAATTAGGTAGAGTTTGCTGCTATATAAACTACACATGATTTATCTGAGCTCAGTGGAGACCTCCTACAAAGACTAATCATGATATAGTTGTATATGCATTTGTGTGCAAGGCTTGTGGTTTGTACCTTTATATATTTGTGTGTAAAATTCCTCTGTTCCTTTTCCCTGCAGATGTGGCACAGTCACTAGCGCTGACTCAATCATCACTTTTTGCTGCAACGGGATGCTGGGTCGTTATGTCAGTGTGGTTATCCCTGGAGCCTCGGAGATTCTCACACTGTGTGAAGTGGAAGTCTATGAGGAGATAGCAAAACTGGAGCGTCATGTCTGCTGGTAGATCTTATCCGCATCATGTTACAACTTCATGTATCAATTTATCTTCCTGACATACCCAGATTGAGCCAAAACCCCTGTTTCTTTTTTTTTTTTTATCCAGTGGCACAGATCCTAGTCCTGTTTAAACATTCCAGGTACTGTAAGGAATTCTTCAACAAAGACACATTTTCTAATGCAAAACATTTATTGACATCTATGAGAGAGATTGAGGGAGAGAGAACACAATGTTTTGGGCCTTCTCTTTGCCCTTCATCAGGTCTGCATCAGAAGGGCTTCCACCCAATAAAGATTTGTGTATTTCTATTTTCTGTGCCTACACCTGGAATACATATCGCTAAAGCTTTGCATCAGAAACCACGATGAATGAATCTCTTGCATGGCATCTCTAATCCTTTAGGTGGGCTGCTTCTTCTTATATTCTCGGATATACTGTGTCTAGAAGGAGGGAATTTTGATCTAAAATCTGGAGACCCTGGAATGTGGTTTATTTGATGTGAATTAATCATATTGTAGTTGCCCATTGATGTTGATCTTATCATTCAAATAAATCTTCCAGCGCACTGAATTCTTTCCATCTGCCAGAATTATTAGGATCCAAGAACCAAAAAAGAGGTCAGAGGATTATTCACTAAACTGCGGTTTTGCCGATCGAGGGCACTTTCATGGAAACTCCTCTTGACCGCTCCGCACATATGTAAATGTTTGGCATTAAAGACAAATATACTGTATATCTTTATTTGGATAGCGCCATACGTAGGACTTCACAGCAGTAACAGATGCAGCAAAATAATATGATACGTAACGGAAAACGGTGCTTCAAACATAAGTCAATATTAAGAAAAGGAGGCCCTGCCCCGAAGAGCTTGCAATCTAAGTTTGGATTGTTTGTAGGTAGACAGAAGGTAAACATTTCTTACCGAGCATCCATACCTTGATCCCCTATGCCCCTTTACATTTCTGGTCTGTGCTGAAACAGGAAATCCTGGCGGTGAGCTGTAAGAACGTTTTCAGGTAGGATTTTGACCGGAGCACTGTGCTTCCATGTATTCGAGAATCTGACCTGATTTCTGGCTACATGTTTGGGGTATCCAGTAACTCTGGAACCCCGCTACATAGCCACAATCTGTAAAGACTTTCTCCGCAAAACCCACCCTGAAACTCATAGCCTAGCAATCTCTGCTTGCTGGCACTCCTGGAAAGGCAAAAACATAAAAATTCTTTATTGTTGCATATTTTACATACAGGCAGAGCAGTACATACACACAACAGTCAGGTCCAAGAGCTGACACTCTAGGACCCCAAAACATGAATCAGGGGCAACCAAGTGGGCTTAACCTTTATTAGTGAGCCTGGTGTCAAGGTTCTGCTCGCCACAAACCAGGACCGGACCGCGAGGCTGAGGTGGGGTTGTAAAAGCACCGACCTGAGACCGCGCAGGCTGATCCGGGTTGCGCAGTTCGTAGTCGTATGTCGCAGGATCAGGATTGGAGAAGACAGCGTCGTCGTTGTACAAGCCAGGGTCAGAACAGGAGACGTCAGGATAAACATTGTCCATGCAGGAGTTTGGCAACAAGGAGATAGGAGAGACCCGCTTCAGCTTAGGAGCGCGGGGTTGGCCTTTGCGCGAGCGACGACCATGGCCCATGGTGCTGGTCACAGGAGATGGTAGGCAGACCAGAATAGCACACCGTCTTGCTGTACGGGTGCACCAGTGCTACAACGCAAAAGTCCTGAGCGGGCAAGGGAATCCACTGTTTCAGCGCAGGAACCAGGACACGGCCTCTCTATATTAGGGAAAGAGTAGGCCCCAGGAACCAGGAAGCTGTAGATACAGGGAAACCTCCGCTTCAGTGCAGGAATCCAGGAGACTGCAGAACGCAGGGACGAACCTCTACTTGTGCAGGAATCCAGGAGGCTGAAGGACGCAGGGACGAAACCTCTGCTTCAGCACAGGGGAACAGAAGCTGAAGGACGCAGGGAATACCTCCGTATCAGCACAAGGAAACAAGCGGCTTGAAGGGAGCTGAAGGATGCAGGACGTAACCTGGAATCAGCATGGGAGAACAAGCGGCTAGAAGGAAGCTGAAGGACGCAGGGCGTGACCTGGTATCAGCAAAGGGGAACAAGCGAGAGCTTGTGGCAAAACAGATGACATCCAGTTAGGACTATGCTCGGCAAGGAGCATTATGGGCAAGCAATACTTAAAGGCCAGCGGGCCAATCCCCGGCGGGGGTGTGAAGGTACTGCCCCTAATGAGTGAATGCAAGTATAGTTTGCAATGAAAGGCTGCACAGGTGCAATAGATACCAGAGGGAGTGTGTATTGCTTTGGTGAGTGAATCCAGGCTGCAGCAAACATCAGGAGAGGTGCTCCAGGACTGCACAAGTCTGCACGGTAAAGCAACCAGTAAACCGCGGAGCGGATTCCTTACAGTACCCCCCCCTTCACGCGAGACCTCCGGGCGAACATGAGCACACCTAGAGTTGGGGGACCGGGAATTGTTGCTGAACCGTCTAGGATTGGGGGTAGAGTCGTGGTCCAGAGACTCGTGGTTACTCCTTAGTGTACCCCCACCCCATGGTGAAAACTGCGGCCAGACAGGGCCATCCATGGGTCTCGGAGACATCGAGTTGTTCCTAAAGTTCTTTAGGTGGAAAGGGGATCCGTAAACGAGCAGTTCCTTGGTGAGTACAGTTCTAGGATATGAGATTGATGGAAGAAACATCCTTGGTACATGGCTTGCCTTGCAAAATGTCTTGGAAATCCAGGGCTGTGAAGAACCAGAGAGTTCCAGAGCAAAAACGGTAGAAGAACCCCCACTGAAAGCCCAGTCCTTAATAAAGAAACCTGAATCTAGAATCAGCGGCCCTGATAGTTGATCGAATACACCAGGAGAAACTTTGTAACAGAAAAAGTCTTGGCTGACCACTGCATGTTGGAATTTGCGAGGAATTTTTCCTCTAGAAGGCTCCCAAGTAATAGTTAGTAAAGGTATAGGCTGGTTAGAAACATCTCCCGGTATTGGTATGGAAGGTGACAAGGCAAGCAGTAAACCTGGCATAGGGACCGAAATCTTGGGATACGTACAGAGTATTTCCAACTGAGAGGAAATAACAGGGGCAACCGAAAATTCCGAGGGACAAAACCATGGTTTAGCAGGAGCAGAGAAGCGAACAACAGTAGAGCTCTCTAATACTGGGAAATCTTCATTGGGAGAATATATTGTCAGTGAATCAGGAATAGTCCTTGGGATCTTCAAATCAGTAGCTTGAGAAAAAGGCAGAGCCAGGGTAGTGGTGGGAGGGAAGCTAACATCAGAATCTGAAGTCTGTACCTCAATGACAGGGCCCTGAGAATCAACAAGCAGCAAGTATGAACTATGAAAACTCTTAATGACATGCACCTTAGGAGTACAAAGAGTCTTCTCTAAAACTGCAATGGCCCTAACCACAGGGGTACCTAACCTGACAAAAACATGAATTGGTGTGTTTTCTAGTGCAAAATCTCTGATCACAGGACTCCTAACCGATAGTGAGGGTATCTGGGTTTGATTAGAGAAAAAATCAGATGTATTGATAAGTGACATAGAAACACTTACTGAGATTCTAAATTTGCTGGACATGTGAGAAAAAATACCCTTTAAGACAGGAGCTTTAATTTCTTCCCAGAGTAACCCCGTGTTTGCTGGGGCATATTTAGACACAGTACTGAGGGACTGGGTTTCAGCAAAGGCAGGACAGCTAAACAGCTCAGAGTTAAACCCCAGGACTTGTAATATATGCATGGTGACCTCAGACAGTACTAAGGGAGTGACCACAGATATGCTGATCCCTGGAGAATTAGCCTGGAGAGAGAAATCAGGGGAACCCCCAGACAGGATACTCCTTGTAGAAAGAGCTTCAGAATCAGAAGGGGAATCATTACCTCTCAGAGTCTCAAAACTAGAAAGACACAATTCAGCGAAAAGAGAAAGAGTGTGCAAGCTTTTTACTAATCTATATGGAAAAGCGTCACTTTTGGGAGAAAACCGTGCGTCAGCAACCATTCCTGGGAACATAATATGAACCCCAGGAGAGACATACAGACTACTGTATGCCTTTAACCCTAAGCTTAAAGAGGAGGAGAACTCAGACAGTACATGGGGGTTACTCATAACTGCACTGGTCTCTGAAGTAGGTATTTGGTAAGGAATGTCTGGGAAACCAGAACTTACTGCAGACTCCATAATGTGGGAACTATGCGCTGAAGCAGGGATCACCGCTATGTGGGCGACAGGCTGGTTCAGTGAAATACCCGGGAGAAGGAACTCTGCGACTAAGCTTAGGGAAAAACCTGACTCCTGAATACATTTAACAGGAACCAGAACTTTAGCCGAAGTCTCCGGAGACGAAACTGCGGAAACTTGAGCTGAAGCAGGGGATTTATAGCAAAGAATATCTAGAGACTCCGTACGGTTATGGGAATCCCTCAATGCAACCTCTGCTGTCTGACTTGTGGACTCATTCTCTGAGGCTAAAACGAAGGCATTAACTTGGAGGCAGCAAGAATTTACAGGGGTTAATGCAGACAATGCCTGAGAGTAAAACACAGGAAATTTTTTCTCTGTATTAGAAGAGACAAGGGATCTCTCCTCTGGAGCTAGGGGCGTGACCGTGGCTGGCAGAGAACAGGGAATTATCAAAGGAGACTCAGAGAGCTGCCCCTCAGGGGTTAATACAGAAATGACCCTGGGAACAGAACTTAGGGATTCTTTCTCTGACGGGGAAAGCGCACAGAACTGCCTAGCAGAGTTTAAAGCTGGAAAACCCTGAAGAGCTGGAGTGACAGATTCGGAGTTAGAAATAGGAGAACTAATGAACTTATTCTCTGATACAAGAACATTAGTGCTGGGTAGAGCAACATATGTATTCTCCAGAGGGACCTCACAGGACTGATCGGCAGGGGTTAACGAAAACATATCATTGGTGTCAGGAAACCCGGGTATACAATCAGAGCTGGAGACTGTGGTAGTTACTACGTTGGGAGATTTTGGTAATAGTTCTGTTAGGTTATCTCCCGGAGAGAGAGATACGTCCCCCGGTTTAGCAACAGGACTGGTAGCCGAGGGATACCGCCAAACGACGGCGTGAGCGGCTAAGAGACGATCCTGTTTTAACAAGCAATCATCCAATGCACGGGAAAGTACATGCATTGTCTCATGAGCGAGAGCCACCATGACGGAAGGTTCCAGGAATACTATAGGAATGTCCAAGGATTTTGTCAGGGCATTGAGTGTACTACAGGCGTTGACCAGTTCCACAGGACACAGTTCCTCCCCAGTTAAAGGGGAATCAGGGGAGCAAGCAATTTTAGCAATGGCCAAAACACTGGCCAGATACTGTTTTAAGTCTCTGAGGCAGTAAGCCTTATAAACCAGATTATTACGGCATTTCTTTTGCAAGGGAGTCAAGCCCTCCAACATAAACGAATCTTCCATCAGAGGAATTATATCGCACAAATAATTATCCTCAAACTGGGACTGGTCTACAGGCTGGGACAGGTTTTTAGGAAAAAACTTACCAACCCACACCTCAGCGGGGTCCGAGTTTGTAGGGCCGAGCATACTGTCAAGGTTCTGCTCGCCACAAACCAGGACCGGACCGCGAGGCTGAGGTGGGGTTGTAAAAGCACCGACCTGAGACCGCGCAGGCTGATCCGGGTTGCGCAGTTCGTAGTCGTATGTCGCAGGATCAGGATTGGAGAAGACAGCGTCGTCGTTGTACAAGCCAGGGTCAGAACAGGAGACGTCAGGATAAACATTGTCCATGCAGGAGTTTGGCAACAAGGAGATAGGAGAGACCCGCTTCAGCTTAGGAGCGCGGGGTTGGCCTTTGCGCGAGCGACGACCATGGCCCATGGTGCTGGTCACAGGAGATGGTAGGCAGACCAGAATAGCACACCGTCTTGCTGTACGGGTGCACCAGTGCTACAACGCAAAAGTCCTGAGCGGGCAAGGGAATCCACTGTTTCAGCGCAGGAACCAGGACACGGCCTCTCTATATTAGGGAAAGAGTAGGCCCCAGGAACCAGGAAGCTGTAGATACAGGGAAACCTCCGCTTCAGTGCAGGAATCCAGGAGACTGCAGAACGCAGGGACGAACCTCTACTTGTGCAGGAATCCAGGAGGCTGAAGGACGCAGGGACGAAACCTCTGCTTCAGCACAGGGGAACAGAAGCTGAAGGACGCAGGGAATACCTCCGTATCAGCACAAGGAAACAAGCGGCTTGAAGGGAGCTGAAGGATGCAGGACGTAACCTGGAATCAGCATGGGAGAACAAGCGGCTAGAAGGAAGCTGAAGGACGCAGGGCGTGACCTGGTATCAGCAAAGGGGAACAAGCGAGAGCTTGTGGCAAAACAGATGACATCCAGTTAGGACTATGCTCGGCAAGGAGCATTATGGGCAAGCAATACTTAAAGGCCAGCGGGCCAATCCCCGGCGGGGGTGTGAAGGTACTGCCCCTAATGAGTGAATGCAAGTATAGTTTGCAATGAAAGGCTGCACAGGTGCAATAGATACCAGAGGGAGTGTGTATTGCTTTGGTGAGTGAATCCAGGCTGCAGCAAACATCAGGAGAGGTGCTCCAGGACTGCACAAGTCTGCACGGTAAAGCAACCAGTAAACCGCGGAGCGGATTCCTTACACCTGGTTACCCCTAAGCCCAGTGTGACGGTAGGGGTAACCAGGCTCTCAAATAAAGGTTAAGCCCGTTTTGGTTACCCCTGATCCGTGTATAAGGGTCCAAGAGAGTTAGCACTTGGGCCCAGTTACATTGTATCTTTACCATGTGTTACCTGTAATAAGATTTTTTTTGTGTTTTTCCCTTTCCGGGCATGCAATTAAGCAGGGATTGCTAGGGTATGAGTTTCAAGGGAGGGTTTGCGGAGGAACCGTTTACAGAATGTGCCTAGGAGGTTGGGATCCAGAGTTGTCGGTTCCTCTATAAATGTACCCAGGAATCATGCCTGATTCTCGGATACATGTAGGCACATTGTTCCGACAATACTTTCCCTTGAAAACGCAAGTACGACTCACCATTAGGATACCCTGCTTCAGCACAGCCCAGAAAGGTGAATGAGGCTCAGGGATTAACTGGTATCCCTGAGGGAATCCCTAGGTTAAGGGTGTCACGGGAGACCAGGCATTTACACCTTTTATATATCGGGATAATAACACTGAGCAAAACGAGTTGATGAAATAAATTGTCATTTATTTACTTAAACAGGCAAACACACTATGAGACACAAAATACATGAGAAAGACACACTTACAGGGGGTCTGGGGCAAAGAACTATCTTTTCCTGGTTGAAATAGGCAAAGAAAAAAAAGTTTTTAGTGACCGGGACTGTCCTGGAACTCGAATCGGCATGAAGTTCCTGACGCCACCGCTGTCTTTCTTCCGGAGGTGCTGAAATCCCTTGACCGAGAGTTAGTCCCAAACGTCCTGGAACTGTTTTCGGCTTGCAATCCTAGCCGTGAACGCTACGTTCAATTCTCAGAACTTGGCCCGAAAATATTCTGCCTTGAAATTTCTGAAGCCGGCGCGCTACTATTTCTCCGAGAGCCTCTTTTGGTAGTTTCAAATTTTCTGGTGCTGTTCTGGTCTTTAGAATCTGCTCTCCGGATTGGCTGAGGGTTGCTTATAGTATTGCAGAGTTCATTCATCAAATACTACAGCCAATCCGAGCGGGAGAAATTTCCTACCAGCCAATCAGAGAGATGTCAGTCTTCTGAAGCCATGCAAGCGGATCTTAGGCATCTACCAAGGGCACACGCCCACCTGGCACCTCAGCCACTTGGTATGCAGAAGCCACCCGCTGGTTTAGGCTCCTCACAGTCTGGGACGGCACATGGTAGTCCGAGGACTTCCATTCATCCCAGGACGTGGGTACTCAGCTTAAACCTCCTGCCCAAATGTTCTTCACACTTCTGACATCATCTGTGGCTTTCATGTCCGATGTCTGGGTAGACACAGTGGCACCAACTTGGGATCTGAAAGTCCCAGTTCATTACTATGCACACATGAAATGTATTTTAAATACACTGTTTAATGGCCAACTATTGAACGGAGTGGATGTGCACCTCCTGAGCTCCGGACCCCAGAGCTACAAATTACATAATATATTACACCCAAGAGACAAGGAAAATACCCCAACCTTATTAACAATTGATCTGGTGGCTGGAGAATACCCTGGCAGGGGGTAAAAACAGTAAAAAAGAGGTAAATCTGTATGCCTGCATCCACGAGCTCCCAGGGCCAAAAATCCAAGATGGCGCCCTCCCGCGCCCGACAATAAAGACAATAATAAAGAACACAGTGAGGACTGGGAGAAACGGGAAGGTGAGGGACCACCCTGCGCAGACCTCGGTGTTGAGAGGGGGAGAACTATCGGGGTGAGAGGCTGCGGGAGCCACGGTGACCATCTTTTGGCGTGCTGCCAGACTGAGCCCTGATCCTGTTTTCCCCGCGAGCCCGCGATTGCAGTAGGGGGCAGGGGAGGTAAGAAAAGACCCTACCTGCCTACCTGACAGAGGTCTGACAGCGGAGAGTCCCAGAGATCTGGAGCGGCGGCGAGAAGACTGGTGAGGCTGCATTGCGGGGAGCGGCGGCCATCTTGGTTTGGCGCTCCGCGGTGGTGCAGCTGAGGTGTGCGCCCCTGCGCCTTGCCCTGCAACTTAGTGGACAGACTGGGACCGGCCCCAGGGATAGGGGGCACGGTGAGGGGCAGTGAGCGGCGGCCGGGGGGAGAGATAGAGTAGCGGAGGCTCGGGCTCCCCTTCTCTCAGGGACAGAACTCACAAGATGGCCGACGGAGGGGATCTGTGAGGGAGGACCAGCTGGTTTACCCCTGAGGTTGCTGCTGATGCGCGGACTTTATTCCACCCCAGGTCTCAGACATCCATTGCACAGCAAACAACAGTGAGCTGTTGCAGGCCTGGGAGGCAGATTAAGTCAGCCAGCGGAGCACAAGTATAGGATCTCTGCTGAGGACTGTCCCTATCTCACACCCCCCATCAAGTTCTGTACCCTACAACTGCCTGCACTAAACAATAACAATAAATACTGTACAAAAACACACCCCACTACATCAAAATCTTTAGTAAAAGCTCACCTGAAAAGCAATGCATTAACCACCCTTCTGCATTAAAGGCACAGCTTCCCCAAGAAAATAAGTAAATAAACACACAAAAAAAAAAAAAACAGCCTGCTATCAACCAAGGTGCTGCTGTAGAATAACTGCAACACTCACAAGAAGCTATACATGGGGGGACATCCGGTGAAGTCGGGGAGCATGGTCGGCTAGCTGAGGAGCTCCCGGCACCCTCACGAATAACTCACTAGAACGAGCGATCCAAACCATGTAAAAATCCACAAAAAGCGAACAGACAACACAGTAAACAAAGAGGAAGATGCTGGCCCAGCCAAAAGGGAACCAGGGCCCAGGAGTCACAAAGTATTTCACTCCAACACATCGCCCCATAGAACAGTGCGGGGACTCCCAAGATGGCGCCGAAGAAGCAGCCCACGCGACCCTAACGGATGCAGCCCCCGAATTAGGCTCATCAGAAATGCAAGAAATAGGGTTGAATAAAAGCTATTTCGAAGCCCTGTTCCACAGAATGCACAAAGAATTGCGCAAAGAAATCCAGTCAGATATGAACATCGCGCTGGAGGGTCTAAGGACAGAGATACACGGGCTAACAAAGCGCACTGATGTGCTGGAGCGCAAAGTCACCGATGTAATAGGTTCACAGCACACCACAGAAGACGAAGTCACAAGACTAGGCCAAGAAGTCGCTGAACTGAGAGACGCCCTGGATGAGCAAGAAGACAGAGACCGAAGACAAAATCTGAGAATACGAAATATACCTGAGACGATCTCTGCCGCAGTACTCCACACCTACCTTCGCACCTTATTTCTGAACTAGCCCCAGACCTGTCGGATCACGATCTCCAAATGGACAGGGCACATAGGGCGCTGGGCCCCAAATCATCTGATCCAGAGCGACGCAGAGATGTGATAGTAAAGCTCCATGCATACTCAGCTAAAGAGAGGATCATGGCTGCAAGCAGAAGAGTAGGAGATATCCAGATTGAGAACATCCCCCTCCAAATCTTCAGCGACTTATCAAGATCCACGTTGGAAAAGAGGAAAGGGATGAAGTCCCTCACGAACATTCTGCCAGAAAGGGGCATTACCTACCGCTGGAGCTTCCCCTTTAAGCTGATCGTCATGAAGAATGGACGCCACTTCACCATCTCCAGACCGGGGGACTCGCCGTCATTCCTAAAAGCGCTGGGGCTGAGCCAACAACACGATCGCAGAGTGCCACCCAAGCCTCCCACAAACAACGAGGAGACAGAGGTTCCTCGGGCCTCTGAACGGCTGGCCAACCAGAGGAACCCAGGGGTCCCTGAAAAAAGAGCACACCAGCAAACTACGCTGGCGGCTTCCCGGAGAGATCAACGTAGGAGTATGAACCGGCTGGCCCGACTCCGCACATACCGATGATGCTTCGCCCATCACCCCCCTTCACCGCCAGAAAAGCAGCCCTAAAGAAAAGAAAGATGAGGTGTCATCACGTCGACCCCTCATTGAACCGAGGCAGAAAAGTCACCGTAACCTCCGATCCACTCATGGAACCCATCCCAAACACCTGTGCCCCCCCCGCGCCACCCGAAGCTCCGCCCTTACAACTAAGCCCCTTGCCCAGCAACTGATCAACGCAATACTGACCCCTCGACCCCCATCTCCCCCTACCTCTCCCCCACAGCTCCTCGCCCACCCACCCACACCCCCCTTCCCACGTCCCCCCTCCCCTCCCATCCACACAACACATCCAGCGATCCCACAACCAGCTCCCAATAGTGCGTCCCCACCACCTCCCCACCCTGGAGGTTAATCTTGCCCTACACACCAATACTATAACTTCAGGCTGTATCCACAACACCTATACCACTCCCCATCCAATTTCCCCCCCTTCCTATATCCCCGCTCCTGACCCCCACCCCCTTTGACCCACCCTACCCCCCCCCAACCTGCCCGCTCTCAAACCCGCCCCTTCCCCCCCCCCACTTTATTGTCAAGATATAAGCAACAGCCGAAAGAAAAATGTAAATACTGAGTGAAATACACTGCTTAATAAAATCATACATTTTATGCTTCCCTACGTCTTATGGTTATGGGGAATAGAATAAGAAGTTTGCACTTTATTCCTACAAGCCATATGCTCCATTTACCTTTCTGGTCTGTGCTGGAGCAAGGAATCCTAGCAGTGACGCGCAAGCATTTTCAAGGGGAGATTTTGCCAGAGCAATGTGTCTATATGTATTTGGAAATTCAACCTGATTCCCGGGTACATTTTTGGGGTATCCAGCAACTCTGGAACCCGGCTAGCTAGAAACATTCTGACAACACTTTCTCCGTAAAAAAAAACCCTTGAAACTCATAGCCCAGCAATCTCTGCTCTCTGGGACTCCTGGAAAGTTAAAAATACATTCATTCTTTATTGTTGCATAATTATTTATATAGCCCCTTTACCCCCACTCTAAGTGAGATTTGGTCTGCTAATCCATATTTACTGCGGTGGGGTGCGTACCTGTGATGTAACAAGAGGGCTGAGTGCTCCGCGTTGGTGTGGGGAGAACAGGACAGGATTTAGAGGGTTTCTTATTGGTGGTTGCAGTGCCTCCAGTCAGCATGGATCCTCTGGATAGAAGGATGGCCCAGACTGACATTTTTCTTTAGCCTAAGACAGTGAATCACTCTGATAGATGTTTCCATGGTATTTATTGCATGTTCAGGATCTTACAGCAGGTACATCGCTTTCCTTGCTTCCCCTAAGAAGGCCACTTCAAGGCTTGAGGTCCATCCAAATTTCATCCTGAATGGT
This sequence comes from Ascaphus truei, assembly GCF_040206685.1. Classification (NCBI taxonomy): domain Eukaryota; kingdom Metazoa; phylum Chordata; class Amphibia; order Anura; family Ascaphidae; genus Ascaphus; species Ascaphus truei. The sequence goes on along the minus strand of NC_134484.1, from coordinate 9,747,824 downwards.
GCTCCTCCTGAGTCCCCATGTGAGACCAGGGAAGTTGTTGTTCACTCCACAGAGGGAGAAAAGAGACACACCCACTTTTGGGAAAGTTCCAGTATTTATACCCTTGAGTTGTGCTTGTAACCCTGCCCTGTAACAGAGCAAGTCTGGATACTGACAGGCCATCACATCCAGCATATGTCCCAACCAGTATCCACCCCTCAGGCTGACACTGTCTGGCTGTTGCTAGGCCCGCCCATGGATACATCAAATGTATCTAAGGCTGCAATAACACACAAGTCCTTTCTGAAGAAATTAACCCATCCACTGCCTGCACCTAGCAGGACTTACACTGGTAGGGCCCAGGAAAATAAGTAGCGGCTGGAGGCTAGGCTACATTTACAATGCATAGACAATCACTGGGCTCAAGAGATGACACTCCCGAACCCCTATACAAGGATCAGAGGTAACCAAAAGGGCTTAACCTTTATTATTGAGCCTGGTTACCCCCTCACTGTCACAGCTGACTTTTTGGTATCAAGAGAGCACTTCTTCCAACTCAAATCTAATTTACCAACGTTAATTCAACATCTATCAGATATTGTGGCTAAAAACACATCTTCTTTATTGAGAGCCAATTTCCTGTGAAATCTACATGATATAAAGGAAAAGATCCTGATACCAGAGTTGGACAATAGAAAAAGTCCCAAGAGAAAGGATAAATAAATCCATATAAAGGTGCCCACTAAAAGTTAAATAAAAATATTAGTTAATTAAAAATGAGCTTTTCTTACAAGTAAATAAAAATATGCTCAAATAACCAGAGTAAGTCAAAGTTACTAGGTGGGTAAATAAGTAGTTATAATAAAAGTATTCAATACATGCTGAGAAAGTCACAGGCTAGTATAACTATAGGGATAAAATCAATGTGTGTAAGGAATCTATCAGGTAAATGTATGGTTAAATTCCTGATGGTTACCACTAGATGGAAATAACAGCATACTGTAGCAGTACTACTGTACCAGACTAGAGTTTTAAAATGTTAATCAGCACATCTTTCGTTATCTCTGAAAAATGAATGTCATGGTGTCATTTGACGCCGCGTGTCCATGGCGACGCGTGTAAGAAGCCGCCGGAGCCAGGGTAATGGAGGTTTAGAGAGACCTTCGCCGCTTCCCACGGCACTTAATTTAAGTGCCTTCGGGAAGCGCGTGGGGCCTCTGTAAACCCTGCGCTCTTGGCAGACAGTGTCGGGGACGCGCCCCTCTGTTTGCGCACCGCTGATTTACAGTTTAGAGATGGATACATATTAGCAGCGCTGGTGGAATGTAGGTCTCCAGCGTGGGACTCCCTCAACGTTCTTCCCCATGGAGTGTTCCTTTGGTGCACTATGATGTCACTTGACAGCGACCACTGCATCACTACCAAGCTTCTTTAAATGTCAACAGAATACCCCGACCGCCGGGAAGGGAGGAAATGTCTCTGCGGTCCTCTCCTTCAGCAGCTGTTGGGCGTCACTGTCATTAGGAGCTGCTGTCTCCTAGGGTCAGTCTTTGCCTTCTTCCTCACCACACGCAATATGAAACTAAGCAAACTAGATCTAAAAAAAAACTTGATTCTTATATGGGCTCTATTTATTATTAATAATAATAATAATAATAATAATAATAATTTTATTAGTAGTTTCAAGTATATATAACCTCTCGACTTTTAGCTCTCAGACATAACTATTGCTGAGGGGAGGAGGGTGCCTGGCTTGAGTCCCTATTGATACTTAGTGGGCTACATATGGCTAACAGTCAGTGAGAAAATACAGACACGGTATACGGGTGATACAATGGCTTTATTGTACTCCTACTAACACAGACAACCTCTGGTCCTCAGCAGAGTATCACTGCATACACAGGACCCGATCAGATAATGCGTTTACAAACGCTTTTTTTAATCTGTGGTTTTAAACGTTTTCCCACTCAATTCGGAGGCTAGCGATCACAATACAGATATATAAATACTAACTAAGAGCGTAAATACTAGTGATCGCGTACCTTCTAGGCTCATCAGGCCTGCTGCTCCGGCGGCTTTGCAGCTCAGCTGTTCGTTTCAATAGCCGTACCAGCTTTTAGGACTCTGTACTTGATATCTTCCTGCTTTCATGGTGTCTCCGGTTCCATGGAGGGCCATAGGATTAGGACATTCAGAGTAGATGGTTGCGCCGGGCTGCCACGTCATTTCCAGCGATAGGCATACTAATGCTGCCGTAGACATTGTCCTCTTTAACTCACAGCATATCGAGAATTATCAGAATGCGGTAAACACTATAACTGCAAGACTGCCATTCATTTACACGGACACCCATGGCAAAAAAGGCGCCCTTATTAAAGTGCCCAGAGGTACATTTGCACTTCCAGGCTATGAGCCTATATTGAATTATCCGCTGAGAAAGAGGCATCCTCTCCTGTTTACCTCTTATATGAAGTGGCCCTCCTATACTTCCAAATACCTAGGAAGTCTGACAAATGCACATTACATTGCACAGCTAGCATACAACTGACACTAACAACTTAGTAACTGATTTGTATCACAATCAGTGGTTATTTTGTGAACTCGATACTGTTGTTACCTCTCAAACCACAAAAATCTGGCTTCTATATTCAGGGCCACCAACAGGGGGGGGCAGCCAGGACAGGAGTCCCGGGCCCTGTGTCTGAAGGGGACAGAGTAAGGAAGCACGTGGGACAGAGTAAGGAAGAGGCCTACAGCAGAGGGAGAGCCAGGGCCCGGCTGCCAGAGGACCGGCAGCACCGGCCAGCCTGACCATCCACAAGGTAAGTCTATTTGTTTAAGTATTGGGTTCGGGCGGGGGGGCGGGGGGATTGTATTTTTTTATATGCATTGTTTTTTTTTTTATATGTTTTTTTTTATATGTATTGTGTATTTTTTTATTTATTGTTTTTTTAATATGTACTGTTTATTTTTTACATGTATTGTTTATTTTTTATATGTATTGTTTATTTTTTATATGTATTGGGGTTTATATGTAGTGAGGTTTATATATATTTTGGTGGTTTTTTTTTACATTCTGTATGTATTGCTTTTCTTTAATGTATGGGGGGGGGGCTCAGAGGAAGGTTCACCTGTTCCTCCAGCAATGTCGTGTACCTCAGCATGTGCATGAAATGCCCAGGGGGCTGCTACTACATAGGTGAGACAGGGCAGGGGCTAAACAAGAGAATGAACCTGCATTGCCACAGCATCACACGCGGAACAAGAGACGGTGTTGTCGGCGAACATTTCTCTGACTCTGGCCATAAGATGAACGATCTGAGGGTTGCCGTACTCAAAGGTAATCTTAAAACACCGAAAGAGAGCTGGTTGCATGAATACAAAATTTATGCAACTGTTCGGGACACTTAGCGGTGGCCTAAACAGAGATCGAAATTTTATGAGTCATTACTGAAACAAGTGAACTCTCTTCCCATGAGCGCTAAAGGCCATGTACATACTGTGCTATATGTATGCACACACAGCTGTCTCTTACACATACTAATACTCCTTGTTTTTCCATCCCTATACACCAATAGGGACCACATAGTATCCACACACACTTTTAGTTGTGCTACCATCTCTCACATTTCCACACCCACACCATTTATATCCACTCCCACTCCAAACACACCTTTTGTAAAGCACTGTATATACTGTGGGCTCTCCATTCATCTTTATTCACACTGATACACACACACACTCTTACATCACTTGCTTTCAGCAACCTTTTGACACCTCTAGCCATAAAACACATCCACACCTGGGGAAGGACCAGCACAGATAACATTCCAATAGACACTGTTGTTAAGTATACCTTTTGCTTGCTTCATTCATTATAACATCGCCGGAATAAGAGATCAGTGTATCTCGAAAGCTCGCACAAATAAAAGCATTTCGTTAGCCACAGAACGGTATCATCTATTTATTTTTTGTTTATTGGAGCTCGGCTAACACGGTACTGATACCTTTACACGTATATATATATATATATATTTTGTTCTCAAGAGCTGAACTGCACTCAGAGGACCCCCTGTTTCCCGAGTTACTTGCCCCATTATGGGGTGCCGGTATCTCTCCACCATGTTTAAATTCTTCCTCGTTGCAAACCCACGTGACCGAGAGATCTAAACAATGCAGGGAGATACCCCATTCATTAAACCCTTCATTACCTTAGCAGAAGTAACCACTGTGATGGTAAGGGGGTAACCAGGCTCTCAATATAGGTCAAGCCCATGAATAGTTACCCCATATCTGTATATAAGGATTCAGGAGTGTTAGCTCTTGTGCCCATTGCTCCCAGTAATGCTGTATGTATAAACTGTACTTTGCGTTAATAAATACATTTTTGTGTTTTTACCTTTTCAGGGATGCCAGCGAGCAGGGATTGCTATGGCATGAGTTTCAATTGGGTGCGGGGGGGAGGGTTTGCGGAGAAATTATTGTCAGAATGTGCCTAGGTAGTTGGGGTTCGGAGTTGTCGGTTCCCCTAAAAATGTACCTGGGTATCATGCCTGATTCCTGGATACATGTAGGCCCATTGTCCTGGCAATATCTCCCTTTCAAAACGCTTGTGCGTATCACCAATAGGGTTCCCTGCTTCTGCATAGCCCAGAAAGGTAAATGGGGCAATGGGATGAAAAGTGTCCCTCTAACTGTGGGGATCCCTAGGTTAAGGGGGTACCCCAGTTAATGCCCTGGTAGCCCAGAACCTGTATTGGGTTCATGGGTGCTCCAACCATATATGATGTTGTAAGGGTACTCTCAGAATCCAGTCTAAGTCTCATAGATATTGTGTGGGGAATAATGGCTGATAGAAATAAAAGTGAAGCTTTCTATTCTATTCCCCATACCCAGAGACCTAGGAAGGTATTAAGGTATATTTTTATTAATACTGTGATAAGTGCTGTTATACGGTTGTGCACTATAAATGAGCTGGGACTTTTAGAACCGATGCCCAGTCAGGCTGCCAGGGCTACCAAGTTGGTGCCAGTAAGTCTGCTGGACATCGGAGTTGAAAGCAACCAGAGGATTCCAGAGGTGTGAAAGCCATTTGGGTAGCAGGGAAAGGCTCAAGTACCCAGGTCCTGGGATCAATGGCAGTCGTCCGGGCTGCCATTTGTTCTGCCAGACCTGGAGGAGCCTGACCCAGCGGGTGGCATGAGATAGCCAGGGACGGAGGTGGCAAACTTGTGCATGTCCCTTGGCAATTTCAGATTTCCTGCAGACCTGGCTTTCCATACCGGCTTTGCTCTGATTGGCTGCTGAGTAAGTTCCCATGCTGTGATTGGCTGTAGTATTTTGTGAATGAAGCTCAGAAATACTATTTGAAGCTGTGAGCCATTAGATTGTAGATCCCCAGTAGAAAAAGCGCGGGCAGGCTTTTCAAAAGTTCTCTTGCGCAAATAGCAGAGCAACCAGCTTCAGTTTTCAACCTGAGAAGCCTGCCCGATAAGTTTCTAAATCCCACTTTTTGCGCCCAGTTCTAATAATCGAACATAGTGGTCGCGGCTGGGGTTGCAAGCCGATTTTAGTTCCAGGAGCTTGGTGCTAACACCCTTTCAAGAAAAAGTCCAAGTTGTCAGAAGAGAAGGGAGCGGTGGCGTGTGGAACTTCCCACCGATTTGGGAACCAGAGGATTTCGGGCTAAGTCCCAATCAGGGAAAAACTCTTATTTAAAGTTCCCTGCACCTAGAACAGTCTAGTTTTTGACCCCCAGAAAGTGAGCTTTCCGTCTGTATTTTTTGTGTTCACTTCGTGTATACCTATTTAAGTGAATAAACTACAATTTATTTCACTATCCTGTTTTACTCAATCAATGATCCTGGTAAAAAGGTGTAAGCGGCGTGGTCTCCTGTGACAGTGTTAGGCTGGGTAAATTCCTGGTAAGGACCCCTGACCCCTCTCCCCTCCTCACTGTTTTATGTTGCAACATGTTCTCCATGCTGCAAAGAAGAAGAGGCAGTAAAACACCAGGGTTTCCTCACAAAATATTATGTTTGTGTAGTTGTTAAAAAGGATACTAAATACTGTAGCATAATGCTCACCGGTCCCTGGTTCCAGAGATATTTGTAGTTTTTAATCTCTATTTCTGGCTCACCTATAATCTCACTCCCCTTCCCTCCCTCTCTCTGTATAATCAGTCACCTTAGCGGTTCTGTTTCCCTAATTATCCCTCCTTAGATTAATGATAGGTGTTAGGCTGGGAAATCCCAGGTAATGACTCCCGACGCCCCCTCCCCTCCTCACTGCTTTATGCTTTCCATGATGCAAAGGAGAAGAGGCAGTAAAAGCCAAACCAAATCACCTGACTAAGTGTGGGGTTTCCTCCCAAAATTTCATGTTTGTTTAGTTGTTAAAAAGGATACTAAATACTGTAGCATAATGCTCCCCGGTCCTTGTTCCAGAGATATTTGTAGTTGTGTTATGGTATTGACACAGAAAAACAAACACATGGCCACGGGGTCACCAAAATACATTGTCAACGTCCACTCCTGATGATGTTGCAGCCTTCTATTGGCTGCTGATGTGAGTCTGACTCTGCAGCTATTCTGTGCGTAGTAGGCAAATATTCTTACCCGTTGCTGGTACTGCGGTAACCAGGGTGTCCCAAGTGATCGGGGAACCATGGATCATCTCCAGCTCAGTGCAGAAAAATATAGAAAATATCCCCAACAATATTAGGCAGAGCATCCTGGCTGCGTCAATTTATTTATTTATAAAATGTTTTACCAGGAAGTAATACATTGAGAGTTATCTCTCGTTTTCAAGTATGTCCTGGGCATAGAGTTAAAATGACAAATAATACATGGTTACAAGTACAGTTACATAAATGAACATAGTATAACATATATTCAAGACATTGCATGCACAGTTAGAGAAGATGTATATTGTAGGCTTATGTAACAGTTACAGACCAGATTAAAATGTGAGATAGCCTGAGATTTGAAAGAATTTAAACTGGTGGTGGATGTGAGAGATGTAGGTTGTTCCAGTTTTGGGGTGCATGGTAAGAAGAGGAGGAACGGCCGGATACTTTGTTGAGCCTTGGGACCATGAACAGTCTTTTGCAATCTGATCTCAGATGATAAGTGCTGCATGTGGTAGGGGTCAGGGGTGATGCCATCTAAACGTGCTCCTAATTTATCAAAACAGAAAACATTTATTGTAACTGATGTCTTAGTAAAGGATAGATTAATACATCATTAATGGGATATACAATGATTGTACAACCTGCTTAAACCATATCGCACATTAAGTTGATTTTAGTTACCATCAAACAGTTTCTTATTATGACAGATGACCCTGTGTTTTCCTCCCTCTAGTATGAAGCTCCTTATGCTTGTTCTATCCATGCTTGGGATGCAGGGCAGCGGTCATTGCTGTGAGCTTCAGTCAGGAGGTAAGAAAATCCCCAGACGTTTAATATCTTTTGTCTTTGCGAATTTACCTCCCTCCTTATACTCTGTGGAGAGCTTCCATTTTAATCTCCAGGACACTTTATATCTCAAACGCTGAACGAAACATCCAACTTTAGCAGCAACAATACATCTCTTAGACTTCGGTTATATTTCTCTTGCAGGGACAAATTTAGCAAGAAATGGTTCAGCAACCCAGAGTTCCAACTACACCCATAATCCAATGGGATACGCCAACCAAAGCATAGATGGGAACCGTGAAGGAAATTATGACTATGGCTCTTGTTCTCACACCAAGAAGGAAAAAGACCCCTGGTGGAAACTGGACCTGAAAAAAATCTATAGCATTGGAACTATTGTTATAGTGAACAGACAGGACTGTTGTTTGGCGCGACTGGAAGGAGCTGAGGTCCGTGTTGGAAACTCACCAAACAATGACAACCCTGTGTGAGTCCCAGCAAGATATTCCTTTTCCAATGTAGGGATATAAAGAATGCTATAAAGCTCAAAAGCAATTATTGCTTACTTATGGCCATTAGTGAATATACGGTACCTATAGAGAATATTCACTAAAGTGTGAGACCCTATTACCTATTACCACTCTATTATAGTCATAAGTAGGACAATAAGTGATAATAGCTGCCTCACGTCTGTGTAAGTGACTCTGTGATCGGTGCACAAAGCTCGTTAAATCAGGCCTCATAACATGACATTACCTATAAGAGGAACAGACGTTGTATTCCCTGAGGTTAATTCATATCCTCAAAGCTAAATGTATGCAAACACAATGGCTATTTTACATTTTATAAGCATCGACTTAATAGCACATTCTTATAGCATAACGTTGTGTTATCTTCCAATTGTGACTGTAAATCACAGGATTTAATCCCATTACAATACTGTGTAGCCCTCTTTCCTCCACCCTAAGTGAGATTGAGGTGGGTAGGTGTATCTGACTACTTATCAGTGTGGTGCTGTACCTGTTTGGCAACCAGGAGGGCTGAGCTTCCGCCACGGGGAACTTGGGATTTAAACTTACACTCGGTGCAGCGCCTCCACTGATGAGGGATCCCAACGTGGTGGGAGTGTGCCCCCACTAGAACAACCGTACAGTAAATACACACAATGTGAATAAACAGTATTTACTGAGCATGAACGATAACTTCAATGAAACTCTCTTTGCATAACATCAATACATCATATGAATAACATTGCATCACCCTGAATGCATACCATCCCCTCAGCCACATGTCCATCATCCATAAAGAGAGTGTGAGTGTGAGGGATAGCGCTTCCCTGTGTTGGGGCCCGATGGTGCACTTAATATATACTACCTCCCTGATCAATCCTGATCAGGAAAATCCTTGGAACTCAGCAACACCGCACAGTGATCCCACGCCGCACTGCGCTGCTCTCTGCAGGAATGGATACACACGCTGACTTCACAGGGGAGGGATCCCCAGTCGAAATGATCCTTTATCACAGTCTCTGCTACACGCTGTACTGACAGTCAGGCATTGTCATGCAGCATTCCTCTTTCTCTCTAAGTATGGTGAAGGAGTCCCTGTCTTAAGGCAGACCCTATAACATACAGTATTCACACTTCCTCCCCTTCCTCCCCCTTTCTTCTCCCAGCTCCAACTGACTAACGTGGTCCCTGCAACATTGTGTCCTTCTCCAACAGGAGAAGCTGCAAACTCTATTTGCTGGCTGGCTGCACGTGATGTGGGTGAAAGGGCAGCCCCCAGAGGCTGCTGGGAATTGTAGTCCACTCAGGACCTCTTTAACATTAGGGCCACGTGCGCTATGTCTGCCGCGCCTGTGCAACCCTGTAATGGACGCCACTGCTCTCTTCTGCGCCTGCGCGACGTTGGGGAGTCCCTGCGCTAAGGAGCGCCATCTCTGCCCCATCGCGCTCACTATATTGGCCACCGCGTCGCGTCTGCTTATGCGCGAGCCTCCGTGCCCGTACGGACATAACAAAGATGGTGGCGCCGTGCCTCTGACGCCACCGAGAGACGCGCTCACCCCCGCAACTGCCTTCTCACTGGGGAAGGTAAGGAGAAGAGGAACGGGGAACCGGGGAGCCAAAGGGGACCTGACTACAACTGTGTCAAATAACTTCTCCCACCAATAATCTCCAAATCACTTACTGACCAACAAGATATTAACGGAGACAAAGTCAGTGCAAAGCGCCTCAATATATTTACACATCTAAAAAGTCTTTGGGCCTCATTCTATAAACTTTGATTGCCAACTCATCGAGGATTTTGAGCTGTTCTCGCACAATTTTGCTGTGTAGCTATTCAGAAAGTCTCGATAAGTTGGTTAAATCGCACGGGGAAAGCATTTTTTTCGCCATTTCTGGCTCCCGGTCCACACATTGTGCGGGAGCCGGCGATAACCCCAAACTTGCAATGGTGATAAAATCTTGCAATTCTAGTAGCCTCGATAATCACACCGGAGCTCTGGAATTGAGATGTTATCAAAGATTCTTCTCGCCAGCAAAACGCTGCCGAGAAGCGATGTATGAGAGGGACTTAGAAAAAAAAAATGCGTTTTTCCTGCATCGGATTGATGCCGGGGGTCTCCGGAGCTGATACACATTAATACCAGCCCCGGAGACCCACGTCATCAATCCGATGGTATAAAAATACATTTACTGGCAGCTTCATTACGTTAGCAGCTAACCGCTAAGGTAATGAAGGGGATAACTACCAGTGCCATGTTTATTGTGGGTAGCGGGGGTGGGTGAAGGTGGCATTTAGCCCATGGTGGGTGTTTAGGCCTTAGGGGGGGAGGGGGTTGCGGGAGGAGTTAACCCCTTCATTGCCTTATCAGTTAGCCGCCAAGGTAATGAAGCTGTTTTTATTTAAATTGTAATACTAGTGTGCGTGAGCAGGGGGTCTCCGGAGCAGAACCGCGTTGATGTCAGGTCCGGGGCCCCTCTGCTTCCAGAGATACAGACCGTTATGATGGAGTTCCGGTGTCCCCATGCAATATTTAAATGTCCCGCGTCACGTGACCAGGACATTTAATCGCATAGGAGATCCCGGCACCCCCTAACTGGGCTTGTATCTCGGGAAGCAGGGGATCCCCGGACCTGAAATCAACACGGTTCTGCTCTGGAGACCCCCTGCTCATGCACACTAGTATTAGAATGTTATAAAAACTGTACAATCTCCTGTGAGAGCTGTGCAGGGAGAGGCTTCTCTCTATGTGCAGGGATATCGCCTGTGAGAGCTGTGCAGGGAGAGGCTGCTCTCTCTGTGCAGGGAGATCTCCTGTGAGAGCTGTGCAGGGAGAGGCTGCTCTCTCTGTGCAGGAATATCTCCTGTGAGAGCTGTGCAGGGAGAGGCTGCTCTCTGTGCCGGGATATCTCCTGTGAGAGCTGTGCAGGGAGGGGCTGCTCTCTCTGTGCAGGGAGATCTCCTGTGAGAGCTGTGCAGGGAGAGGCTGCTCTCTCTGTGCAGGGATATCTCCTGTGAGAGCTGTGCAGGGAGAGGCGGCTCTCTCTGTGCAGGGATATCTCCTGTGAGAGCTGTGCAGGGAGAGGCGGCTCTCTCTGTGCAGGGAGATCGCCTGTGAGAGCTGTGCAGGGAGAGGCTTCTCTCTATGTGCAGGGATATCTCCTGTGAGAGCTGTGCAGGGAGAGGCTTCTCTCTCTGTGCAGGGAGATCTCCTGTGAGGGCTGTGCAGCGAGAGGCTGCTCTCTGTGCAGGGATATCGCCTGTGAGAGCTGTGCAGGGAGAGGCTGCTCTCTCTGTGCAGGGAGATCTCCTGTGAGAGATGTGCAGGGAGATACTGATCTCTCTGTGCAGGGAGATCTACTGTGAGTGCTGTGTAGGGAGAGGCTGCTCTCTCTGTGCAGAGAGATCTCCTGTGAGAGCTGTGCAGGGAGAGGCTTCTCTCTATGTGCAGGGAGATCTCCTGTGAGAGCTGTGCAGGGAGATGCTGCTCTCTCTGTGCAGAGAGATCTCCTGGGAGAGCTGTGCAGGGAGAGGCTGCTCTCTCTGTGCAGGGATATCTCCTGTGATCTGTATGTAGCCCTACTTCCTACTGAATACAGTACGCTATCAATGCTGTCTAAGGCCTCGGTCCCGCTGCGCTCGTTGGCGCGGGTGGCCACAAGCGAGTTCCCCACCAGCAGAGGAATCCTGCTGAGCCGGTCCCGGTCCACCCTGGCGGCACAGAGCACTACACGCTGTGGCGCGTCAGCCGCTAGGGGACACAAGAAAATGGTGATGTCTAACATTGACGCGTCACGTTGTGTGGCTGTGAGCCAATGGGGAGGGGAGGCTTCGGGAGGAGGAGAGGCTTCGGGGAGCGGGGAGGAGTGTGGAGTGAAAGCGTGAGTGCCTGTCTGTGTGTGTGTCTGAGTGCGTGCCTGTCTGTGTGTGCCTGAGGGCGTGAGGGCGTGAGTGTCTGCCTCTGTCTGTGTGTGTGTATGTGTATGAGTGCCTGCCTGTGTGTGCGCGCGTGTGTGTGTGTATGAGTGCGTGAGTGCCTGCCTGTGTGTGTGTGTATGTGTGTATGAGTGCCTGCCTGTGTGTGCGCGCGTGTGTGTGTGTATGAGTGCGTGAGTGCCTGCCTGTGTGTGTGTGTGTATGTGTGTATGAGTGCGTGAGTGCCTGCCTGCATGTGTGTGTGTTTAATACTTACCCTCAGCAGCTCCAGCCCATGGAGGGAGGGGGGGAGAGTAGCGGATCCCTCCGCTCAAGCCACGCCCCCCCTCCCTGTCAATCCTCCCACTCCCGCCCACCTCCCGCTCCGGCACCAGCTCCCTTCAGACCGCATATCGTGGTCTGTGTATGTCAGCGCACCACCTGTCTGCAGTGCGGACGCGCTGACTCTGGGAGCGGGGCCTTAGCCTAACCTGTTGGCTCGCAGGGCCTAAGCCTCCGCCACGGAGAGCCTGGGGCAACACCTATGTATACCGATAACCTCTTACCAAGTGCAGTGCCTCCACCTGTGATGGCACCCAGCAGAGCGGGAGTGGTTCCTCACAGGACAATAATGTAATACTACGCACACAGCATATAACCGAAACAGTGACTTTACTAATGGTAACCATAACCTTGCATGACATACAGTAAGTGTCCCTCTGTATAGGAGACACAGTAACTAACGCGTCTCGCAGGACGCGAGCCCTCACCGTGTACCCACACCGTGTCCAACTCCCCACACCACAACCCCACCCCCAAAGTAAGGTATGTGTGTGTGTGTGACTGCGCAGCCACTAAGTACTGATTTATAGTTGGTGCACTTATGGATGTTACCTGCCGAGAGCTCCAGCGCACGGGCCTGCAAACAGACTTCACAAAGTATCCGACGATGAAGATGCGTCAGGGATACCTACCAGGGCGATCCCACCCGGTTGGCTGTTGCTGTGCTTGAAGAGGTCTGATTCCAAACCTCTTTAATGGTGCTGCAACAGTCTCTGGTTCTTACACTTCTCTCTCTCTCTAAAGTGACAGGTTCCTATACTAGGGCCTGTCCCTACATTAACTCAAACTGACTGTCACTCAGGGTCTAACTGGGCCTGGGGGTATGGGGCCTAGTGTAGAGGCTACTTGCCTCTCTACATGCAGAGCTCCTTCACCTTCCCCTTCCCGGTCATCTCTGCCTAACGTGCTCCCCTGCGCAACCTCCTAACTTCCTCCCGGCAATCCTGTCGCCCTATAGGCTTCCTGGCGTCACCTGGTCCAGCTGAGGCTCCTGGGACTCGTAGTCCCCTGCGCTACATCCCCTCTGATTGGCCCACGCTTCGCGGGCTAACACAACCCCTCCTGCACATGCGTCACCTTTCCTCTGTCACCGTCTCATCGGGCTCACAGTGCATGCGCCAGTATCCAACATGGCGGCGCCCTGAACACTCCGCGGAGCCTCCGGTGCACCGGAGTGCTCCCTACACATGCTGCAACCTTCCCTTATTCTCCCAGCAGAGCGGAGATAAGAGTGAAACTGGGGGACCAGGCTACATCCTCCCCCCTGTGGAATCCAACGTTCCCGCTTGGAATACCAGAACAACAACTTTACACACAGGTTATATAATAAAAATGCATGAATACGTACAACGATACATATCACACTCTATATAAGGTTATACATTTCACTGAACATAACGATAACAGACTTTACTCGATTGCGAGCCCACTGCTGAGCCTCATAATGGGGTGCCCCGAACTGATCATAGGTCATCCTCATTGGAGGCTGCCCAACTCTCTTGCTCCTTCGGAGCTGTTCTTCGGTCACTCCCTCGGGAGAATGACTGCTATAGTCCTGAGGCTCAGCCTCTTCCCTGGAGGGGATTATAGTCTCGGCATAGTCATTGGAAGGCACAAAACATGGACTTTGTGGGTCCAAAAATGAATTCTCGGGAGCCACCGTATTAGGCGTTTGGTTACCGAGCCCTTTACCCATAGCTCCTCCGGGAGATGCTCGTCGAGTTCGAGGGCCCCTTTGAGAGGGTCCTTCCTGGGGATCTTCAGAGGTGGTATTATTGTCAGTCTCTAGGCCAACGGTTCCCCGTCCAATGGAGTAGCTGGTATCTCGGGTTCATCCTCTCCCACTTGTGGGATAGGAAGCAAATGGTTTCTGTGCCATACCTTTACCAGGCCCTCGGCGTCCTTGATACGATAAACCAGGAGGCCAGGCATCTGAGACTCTACTTCATAGGCGCACAACGCACATAGTGTATTAAAGTATAAAATGTGACTTTATGGTTAAAAAATAAATAGTTCTGCGTACATCAAGTAGGGAATAAACAAGCAGTTGGTATATAGGTTTACCACACCAGGAGATGACACTGTGCGACACCCTCAGATGGATCTCAGCATGCACTGGGTCAGCAATCGTCTCATCGGTCTCTTCCAGCGTCCTCTGTTAGGGGATGGTAAGTGGATGAGTCCCTTGTAGAGAGAGCCCCACAGCATACAGCTCACAGGTAAGTAAAGACGCCGTAGGATTCAGCATCCATGGAACACTGCAGCATTTGCCGCCACTCCTCGTTGGGCGCTCAGCGATGACGTCACTGGTCGCACCTCCGCTTCCGCAATGCTTCTCATGGAACGCACAGCGTGCGTGTCAATCCAGAGTTGTAAGGCAGCGGGGAGAGATATTTCGCCAGGCAAATGACTAATAAACAGTGTCCAAACAGTGTCCAGAATCACAAAGGATGGGGGGAGAAGAGCATAGACACCTCTTATCCAACGCGTTTCGTAACACTAGGTTACTTCTTCAGGGAAGGTATGCATAGTGAAGGGGCATGTACATATATATATACTACACTTCACCCAATCACAAATGCGGTGTCTAATTGCCACATCATTAATTACAGGTGCAGCATAATGCTCTTGATTTGTGATACTCTGTCTCACAGAACATATTAACAAACATTGTATAAAATTCATTTAATCTAAAACAGATTTAATTCAAGTACATAATCGGCGCATGAAAAGTAGAGCTTCTGGAAAAGAAAAGCCATAATTAGTGTGACATAGTCCAAAGATGTTAGGCAGCTTTCTGCCCCGTTTTAGGTCAGAAAATGCAGGAATAGTTAAAAATGATCCATTCCACAGCTTCCCATTAACTCAGACTGCTGGATGGAAAATCCAGACCACAGATTACAATGGCTCTAGTTCTCCCTCACCTGCTCTTCTAATCACATGCACAGGTACTTAGAGCAGACAGGTTTTGCATTTCACTCTCTCTCCTTAGAGCCTGGAGGCTGGGGGTATCGCTGCTCCCCTGTTTCCAGTTTCGGGGTTGACGGCCCCTCCAAGTATCACAGTACCAGAGGATTTGCCTGGACACGGGACCGAGTTCCCACCACGAACAGATAAGACCAAACAAATGTTTACTGCTGTTGCTAAAGACTGTGCTGTATCTAAGTGACCCTAAATGAGAGGGCATTGTTTTAAGCTGGGGGACCAGGTTAGTTGGCCAGCAGCTGTTAGAGAGACTGATTCTGATGTGTAGTTAGATCCCTGAAAGGGATAGGATTTGCTTATATGATTTTGGTTTTATTTCTTGAAATAACAGTGTGGGAAATATTGTAACACTGAAATGTGTGAACTGCTGAATGAAAGTATCTGAGTACCTCTAACCTACACATGTTAAAGCTGCAGTACCTTACTTGGATGAAAATAAAGCAGGCAGAAGCCTGAGTTAAGCAGCATAATACTTTGCATGATCCTGTTTGTTGTATAATTAACCCTAGAAGACTGTGTCGGGAAGAACCCAGACAGACGTCAGCACTACAAAAGAGGGGCGTTTGTCACATTAGATACAAAGCAATAGCAATCTATAAAAAGGAATGGATGTCATTTTAAACACACAGAAATTACAGAGACTAATAAAGTGACCAGATATCGGTGGGTTAGTTCTGTTCTTATGAACTTTGGGCAAATGATAAAAAATTGGAATTTTGGGGGAATCTCTGTACAAAAAAATCAAATTCAGCTTTAGTTATAGCAGTATTATTATAGGCTTCATCCAACAACCCCTTTAGAAGGGTGATGTAATCATTTGTAGGATCTTTATCCAATGTTTTATAAAAGGACAAATCATAAAGGAGGCGGTGGGCCTCCTTTTCGTAATCAATACGATTTTGGAGGACCACTCCGCCTCCCTTATCAGCCTGTCTGATTATCAGATCATTGTTGTTTTTTAAACATTTCAAAGCTAAGTTCTCTTTAGAATTCAAGTTATGTCTGAGATCCCCTATATTGAAATCTTTTACCAATCTATAAAAATCATTATGCACCATATTGAAAAAAGTGTCAATGTGGTGCCCTTTAGATTGTGCAGGGTAAAATTTTGACCTTGTCTTAAAGGTGGTGTGTTTACAAACCAGACTTTCATTTTCTATATCATTTGGAGCTGGTGTACACTCAATTACATTTGTCACTTGTGGAGTTTCGCTTTTGTTTTTAATAAAATGCCGTTTCAGGGTCATATTTCTCACAAATTTGTGTAGGTCAGTGTATAGTTGGAAACCGTTAGGACCACTTGACCTGGAGAAATTAAGGCCCCTATTCAGCACAGTTTTCTGATCTTTTGTCAGGATTACTGTAGATAAATTGAAAATGCCTTTGTCTAGGGAGATCCCAGGTCTACACTTGAGTCCCTTCTCTTTGACCTTGGATCCTGCTCTCGTTCCTCGTCTGGTAATGATCTTTTTACTTTGGTTTTTTTCGCTGGACTTATTAGTTGTTCCTGTTTCTTCTCCTTCTTTTTCTCTTTCGGCGGGGAGAATCTGCTCTTCAGTAATTCTAAAAAACGAGAACCTGAGGGGGACTCATTAGTAGGCTTATTAGTCATTACTTTATCATGTTTCTTTGGTTCTGATCTGTCTCTGGGGGAAAGAGGTATAGGATTCTGTTCCCTATATTTTTCTGTGTTATTTTGTCTGCCATATGTGTTATGGTTAGCATATTTATGATGATCTTTTCTATCTCTAGATCTATTTTGATGATGATCTTGTTTCCTATGATTGGACCAACCACGGTGTCTGGGGGGGCCTCTCCTACCGGAGCCTCTATTACCAGATGTATGTTGGTCCTTCCTGGCACCGTGATTAGGGATATAGATTTTATCTATCACTCTACCTCTTTCACCTTTTTTGGCCCAGTCTCTTTCTCTCCCATTGTCATAATCAGCTTTATCTCTTAGAAATTTCTCGTGTTTAGTTTTGACTATCTCTTCTCCTGTGCTTTCTAATTTGGCAAGAAGTTCTACTTCAATTTTAGAACAATCCTTGTCAATCACTATTGGTTCTAAGGTTTTTATCTCTTTGAGTATTTCTTTTTCGATGAGTGAAATGGACTTTGTGCGTTCAAAAATAATTAAACGCATCAGGTCTATAGAACACTCATCTAATATACGGTTCCACTCTTTCATGAAATGCTCATTCTCCTTCCCAAACGTAGGTGGCTTTTGAACACGTAACCCTCTGGGTATTCTTTTACAGTCAATATATTTCTGCAAAGTGGTTTTTTCTAACCAAAGCTTGTTATCCTTCAGCAGAAGGTTTTCTAGGATTTTAAAGTGCCCTTCTAATGACAAATTATCATCCTCCTCCTCTGAATGGTCTTTAGGTCTCTCTGAGAATAAGCGATCAAACTGTTCTTGTCGCTTATCTCTGAGATTTAAAAGACCCCACACCATTATAATGGATGATTGACAGAACAATACTTAAAATAAGTAAATTGTGAAGTGTACCAGTATACAAGTGCAGCACCTAGAGACAAGTGATAACAGTGGAAAAAAAGGTGATAGTGCGCAGCTAATAACTAGTGAACAACAAATATCAAGTGAACAGTGCACCGTGATTAAACAAACGTGTTAAAACCAAAAGCTAAAAAAGAAGTAAGTCATTCCCAGGATAACCTAATTGAAGTGCTTTTTATTACAACTTACAATTCAATGAATAAAAAAATTGAACGAATTGTACAACGGCACTGGGCAATTTTATGCACTGATCCGATTTTAAATGACCATATTACAAAAGTTCCTAAGTTTATATACAGAAGGGCCAAAAATCTCAAAAACACATTAGCCCCCAGTGATGTGGGTCATACCCACGCCAAGCCACTAACTTGGCTTGGAGATAAACCTATAGGTAACTATCAGTGTGGGAAATGTTCCATATGCAAATTTCTCCATCCAGAGAGAAAAACATTCAAATCATTTGTCACCGGTGAGAGTTTCGTGATTGATACTTTTATTAATTGCAATTCCACACATGTGGTATACATGATAAATTGTGATTGCGGCCTGCAATACATTGGCTGCACAAAACGATGCCTGAAACTTAGAATCCAGGAACACATCAGAAATATTAAAATAGGTTATGACAAACATAGTCTTTCCCGTCACTATGCACTTTATCACAATAAAGATCCCTCTAGTTTGCAATTTAAGGGAGTTAAAGTGGTCCCCAAAGAAAGAAGGGGAGGTGACAGGATCAAAAGTCTCTCACAACAAGAGACTTTCTGGATATACAAGATGAATTCATTGAGCCCTAAGGGGTTAAATGAAGACATTGATATCTGGTCACTTTATTAGTCTCTGTAATTTCTGTGTGTTTAAAATGACATCCATTCCTTTTTATAGATTGCTATTGCTTTGTATCTAATTATGGCTTTTCTTTTCCAGAAGCTCTACTTTTCATGCGCCGATTATGTACTTGAATTAAATCTGTTTTAGATTAAATGAATTTTATACAATGTTTGTTAATATGTTCTGTGAGACAGAGTATCACAAATCAAGAGCATTATGCTGCACCTGTAATTAATGATGTGGCAATTAGACACCGCATTTGTGATTGGGTGAAGTGTAGTATATATATATGTACATGCCCCTTCACTATGCATACCTTCCCTGAAGAAGTAACCTAGTGTTACGAAACGCGTTGGATAAGAGGTGTCTATGCTCTTCTCCCCCCATCCTTTGTGATTCTGGACACTGTTTGGACACTGTCTATTAGTCATTTGCCTGGCGAAATATCTCTCCCCGCTGCCTTACAACTCTGGATTGACACGCACGCTGTGCGTTCCATGAGAAGCATTGCGGAAGCGGAGGTGCGACCAGTGACGTCATCGCTGAGCGCCCAACGAGGAGTGGCGGCAAATGCTGCAGTGTTCCATGGATGCTGAATCCTACGGCGTCTTTACTTACCTGTGAGCTGTATGCTGTGGGGCTCTCTCTACAAGGGACT
Source organism: Ascaphus truei (assembly GCF_040206685.1). Classification (NCBI taxonomy): domain Eukaryota; kingdom Metazoa; phylum Chordata; class Amphibia; order Anura; family Ascaphidae; genus Ascaphus; species Ascaphus truei. The sequence continues at coordinate 9,728,666 of NC_134484.1, read as the reverse complement.
CATCCACTTACCATCCCCTAACAGAGGACGCTGGAAGAGACCGATGAGACGATTGCTGACCCAGTGCATGCTGAGATCCATCTGAGGGTGTCGCACAGTGTCATCTCCTGGTGTGGTAAACCTATATACCAACTGCTTGTTTATTCCCTACTTGATGTACGCAGAACTATTTATTTTTTAACCATAAAGTCACATTTTATACTTTAATACACTATGTGCGTTGTGCGCCTTGTTCTTTTGTTTTTTGTCTAGTGTCTGGGGTGTCGAGCCACCCCCAAGAAAGGCTGCAGACCCACGATTAGTGCAAGACCCACATCTAAGGTCCACAATATTGTTTGTTTAATCACGGTGCACTGTTCACTTGATATTTGTTGTTCACTAGTTATTAGCTGCGCACTATCACCTTTTTTTCCTCTACTTCATAGGCACCTGCTTGCCACCGGTCGGCTAGCTTATGTTTTCCCGGTACTCCCAAGTTACGGAGAAGTACAGCATCACCAGGCCGAATGTCCCGGTGTTTGACCTTTTGGTCATAGCGTTTCTTATTGCCAGCATTCAGATTCTCCGTAGATTTCTCGGCTTGCTGGTAGGCCTGTTGCAAATTCTCTTGCAGCCGCTTTACATACTTGAAATGATTGGCGTTGTGAACTCCGTCCATGGAGACCCTCAACCGTATATCCACTGGTAGCCGGCTTCTCTACCGAACATCAGGAAGTAGGGGGAGTAGCCGGTAGATTCATGTCTAGTACAATTGTAAGCGTGTACTAATGTTTCTACGTGTCGGCTCCACTCTGTGTTTTGCACACCAGTAAGCGTCCCCAACATGTCTAGTAACGTACGATTGAACCGTTCAGGCAGGGCATCTCCTTCAGGGTGATACGGAGTGGTTCGCGATTTAGTGATATTCAAAATCTTTAACAATTCCCGAATTAATTTGCTCTCAAAGTCTCTGCCTTGATCTGAATGTAGTCTGTTGGGAAGGCCGTAGTGCATGAAGTATTTTTCCTAAAGAACCTTGGCTACCATGATGGCTTTCTGGTCCTTTGTCGGGAAGGCTTGGGCGTATCGGGGGTAATGATCTGTGATGACCAATACGTTACATATTCGCCGGCTATCCGGCTCAATGCACAGGAAGCCCATGCACACTAAGTCCATGGGGCCCGAGCTTTTCAGATGTCCCATTGAGGCGGCCATTGTGGGAAGAGTTTTGCGTTGGATACACCTGTGGCATTTTCGACAATGATGTTCCACCGCCTCTCTCATTTTTGGCCAGAAGAATCTGTCCCTCACGAGACTAAAGGTCTTATCGATGCCGAGATGACCATGCTCATCATGTAAGGACCTTAGTACCAAGTGCTGTAGCATCTTAAGGAGAACCTGTTGTCGCCGACTTGGGTGATTATGATAATCCACGACTCTATACAGTAGATTATACCGCATCTCGAACTTGTCTGCTTCCCTCATAAGGATGCCAACCACGTTACTAGGGGCGTGCTTCAGCAGGTCTGTACGATTTGTCTGAATCGCATAGTGTATAGTGCCAGCGATCGAGTCGTGGACCTGGTATCGCACCATATCTTTCCAGGATATAATTTTGTCAGGCGTGATGTGCATTCCACCGGGGTCACAGTACGCAGCCGGGATGGCTTTGGATACACACCCTAGAGAGTCCGCCACTCTTAGCTCGGAGAACGCCACTTGATCATAAATGATGGCCGCCGTACAGCACATAGCCTGCATCCCGGGTCCGGGAATCTCTTCCCATTGGTCATCATCTGGAGTGGCGTCCAGCCCCGGTTTTCTGGATAGGGCATCGGCTCCCACATTCAGAGGGCCGGGTTTGTATTTCAGGGTGAAGTTATAGCTGAAGAGCGCTGCCAACCAACGATGACCAGCCGCGTCCAGTTTAGCTGAAGTCATAATATATGTGAGGGGATTATTGTCCATCCGTACTTAGAATGTAACTCCATAGAGGTAATCATGGAGCTTGTCCACTATAGCCCATTTTAAGGCGAGAAATTCCAACTTATGCACGGATAGTTTTGCTCACTGGGCGTCAGGCTGCGACTGATGTATGCTACCGGCCTGAGCCCCGCAGGGTGCTTCTGATGCAACACTGCACCTAGTCCGTTGAGACTAGCGTCCACATGCAGGATATAGGGTTGCTCTGGATCAGCATAGGCTAATACCGGGGCAGCCGTCAAGCTCTGTTTTAGGTCCAGGAAGGCCTGCTCACACTCAGAAGTCCACATGTCACCGAAGGATTGTCGGGGAGAGGTCGCCTTTCGTCAAGTGTCCTCCGGATATATTTTAAGGAGATTGTTGAGTGATTTGGCACGATGGGAATGCCCCTCCACGAACTTACGATAGTATCCGCAGAACCCCAGGAAGGAGCTCAGTTCCACAACATTATCGGGTCGCGGCCAGTTCACCACCGCTTCTATTTTGGCTGGGTCAGTGGCTATTCCGTTGGTGGACACGATATGGCCCACATAGGTGACTGAAGTTCGACAGAACCGACATTTGTTGAGTCCTTGAGTTCTTCCTTGGCGAGGTGGTCAAGTACCTTCAGGAGTCTTGCCTCATGTTCCTCCAACGTTCTTCCAAAAACGATGATGTCGTCCAGATACACCAAACATTCTTTTGGATTCAAGTCTCCCAATGTCTTCTCCATTAGTCTTTGGAAGGTGGCTGGCGCTCCACAAATGCCCTGCGGCATGCGGGTAAATTGGTAGAACCCCAACGGACAGATGAAGGCAGTCTTCTCTTGGTCCTCGGAGCTCATGGGCACCTGATAATATCGGAATCTTAAATCCAACACACTGAACCATTGGCTCCCATTGAGAGCATTCAGGATCTCTTCTATGCGGGGAAGGTTATACTGATCGGGAATCGTGCGATTATTCAACATCCTATAATCCACACACAGTCTCACAGTCCCATTCTTCTTCCTCACCACCACAATGGGGGACGCATGGGGACTCCTTGACTCTGTGACAATCCCGGCCTCTTCCATCTCATGGATCACAGCCCGCACATCGTAGACGTCCCTAGGGGCGATGCGCCTGGAGCGCTCACGGAAGGGGGTCGTATCATTCAGGTGAATAGTATGCTGGGCACTGCGACTGCACCCCACATCCATCTCGCCAGTGGAGAAAACTTCATGTCGGTCCTCCAATTTGCCCCTTAGCCTCTCTCTCCACTCATCGGGCAGTCCGGACGACCCAAACTCGAAATCTAGTTCTTTGTTAGAGCCTCGTGCTCGGGCGGCATTGACGTGGAATGGTTCATCCATTAGGCTGACCGGGTAGATTCGGACCAACTTTTGTCCCTCATCGATGGCCATGATGAAGGGGGACATCTTCTGTACCGATACATAAGTTCGACGAGGGATGGCGGCGGCCCAATCCCGAAACTCAGGTATTATTCGGTATCCTCTTCGGGCATCTTCTTCAGGCATGCTCTCCAAAGAGAAGAGATGCTCTGCGTCTTCACGATCGGTATAGGAACACCAGACTGGCACCCTTTGCACCCCACCGGGGGGAATTTCCATTAGGCCGGCTCGACCGCAGAATAACAGTCCATAATTCTCAGGAGCAGGGGCCGTGGGGTCACTGCCCACCTGAATAAGTTGTAGTTGGAGACTGGACATAGGAAATTCATTGGTCTCTTGCAGGTAGGCTCAGATGACGGCCGGCACGATGTCGGCATTGGTCCCTAGGATAATTGCATATCTGGGCAGGTCCTTGGGTTCTGGACACACTAGGGCGTCCACCTTCATGGGATGGGATTTCCTAGTGTTGAGTTGTTGAATCTCCAAAGACACCGTCACAATACCGTCGATAGGATAGTCTTCATTGCTCAGGCCCCTCCCTTTTATATGTTCGGCCGATTTCAGAGGCCTCTTCTGAAGATGCTGATCATAGAACCCTCGCTATATGATGGTCACTTGCGATCCCATGTCCAGCAAGGCCGAGGAATAGATACCATCCTCTAACACGTGTATGAGGGCTACTGGCCCCACTCGATTGTTCCCTTGGAGGGAAGAGTCGTCATCACCGGTAGTGGTTGGAACTAGGTCATTGGTGGCCCGGAGCTCTGGTGGTGCCGGGGCCTCCAAGGCCTCCCCGTCGGCGGTGTATACTCCACAAACCATAGCACTAGGCGGGAACTTCTTGGGGGAGGGGTTCCGGTCACGGTATTCTCCCATTCGGCAGTCATAAGATAGGTGTCCTTTTTTCCCACACTTATAGCACGCCAGGTCGCGGGACGGCGTATGATGGTTGTAAGGGGGAGAGGTCCTTCCGGAGTACTTCGGCCGCTCCGACACTGTTTTGTCCGGGGGATCCTCTTTCTTCTCACCAGTTCCCTTATGCTTTGGGGTGGAGGCCCCTTTTGATTTCTGAGGAGAATGAAGCAATAGATGGGCCTAGTGCTCCTTAACTTGCTGCAGTAATCTCGTGAAGGTTGGGGGTTCTCCTCGGGTGAGGTTATCACGAATCATGTTGGCAATGGGATGACTGGGGCTGGACCCCCGCAGATATTGTTTACGTAGATACTCATCCATCTGAGAGGTCATAACGAATTTGTGGTGAAGCAGAGGTCCCAACGCTATCTGCACACGATGGATGAAGGCCGACAAGACCTCCCCTTCCTTTTGGTTGATGGCATAGTACTTAGCCCACAGGGCCCCATCGTCTTCTGCCACGCTATAGGCCTCTGTCAAAAATTCAACTATCATCCGGGAAGTTAAGGCAGGATGTTGCTCCCTGTGGATGCTGACCAGAGTGGAAGCTGGGGGTCTCAAACATTCCATGATGCGTTGGCGTTTGACAGCGTCAGTACAGGACCATTCTTCCATTATACCCCGGGTGTGTTCCTTCCATGGTTCTATCCCGTCCTCTCCCACCGGAACGGCAAGGTTCCTGAGAAGGCCTTTAGTTTCCTATAATTTTGAGAGTGCGAGGCCAGGGTTAGTGCTTCGACTAAGGGTGGCAAGCTTGGTGGGGCAGAAAGCTGGCCTATCTTGTCGGTAAGTTTTTGCAACATATCCTTACACAGTCCCGCTTCTTCGGACGCACTGGAACCAGGACAACTGAATTCCGACCGGCAACTACCCGCGTCACTTTCAGGGTAGTGGGCAGATACGGGTGTATGACAAGCTCCTTCGAGCACATTGGTGGGTATGTCTCTTAACGAGTAGATGAAGGGACTTCTGCCTGGTGGGGAATTGGGGAGCTGTAGATATTAGGGAGCAGTTGGCTCCAGGACAATTAAGTCTCTGCAACAGTCAACTAGTAGGGTACTCCACTTGGCATCTTTGTCTATTAGGACATCCACCAGGCGGGCTTTGGAGAATCCTGGTAGTTGCCTTAGGGCCGTTTGCAATGTTTCTAAGGCCATAGGGACTTGGCTCATGGCCACCACGCGGCGGGCGGCGGCATTTGCCGCGCCCATTCGCTCACGCTCTGACGCGAGGGGAGAGTCATTCTGGACAGATGGCTGTGTGAATTTGGAATCGGGGGCACCCCAGGTCTTACTCTCAGCAGCGCCTCCAAATGTAGCCCTGTTACCAATGCTGTCTAACCTGTTGGCTCACAGGGAACTAAGCCTCCGCCACGGAGAGCCTGGGACAACACATATGTATACCGATAACCTCTTACCAAGTGCAGCGCCTCCACCTGTGATGGCACCCAGCAGAGCGGGAGTGGTTCCTCCCAGGACAATAATGTAATACTACGCACACAGCATATAACCGAAACAGTGACTTTACTAATGGTAACCATAACCTTGCATGACATACAGTAAGTGTCCCTCCGTATAGGAGACACAGTAATTCACGCGTCTCGCAGGATGCGACCCCTCACCGTGTACCCACACTGTGTCCAACTCCCCACACCACAACCCCACCCCCAAAGTAAGGTATGTGTCTGTGTGTGACTGCGCAGCCACTAAGTACTGATTTATAGTTGGTGCACTTATGGATGTTACCTGCCGAGTGCTCCAGCGCTCGGGCCTGCAAACAGACTTCACAAAGGATCCGACGATGAAGATGCGTCAGGGATACCTTCCAGGGCGATCCCACCCGGTTGGCTGTTGCTGTGCTTGAAGAGGTCTGATCCCAAACCTCTTTAATGGTGATGCGACAGTCTCTGGTTCTTACACTTCTCTCTCTCTCTCTAAAGTGACAGGTTCCTATACTAGGGCCTGTCCCTACATTAACTCAAACTGACGGTGACTCAGGGTCTAACTGGGCCTGGGGGTATGGGGCCTAGTGTAGAGGCTACTTGCCTCTCTACACGCAGAGCTCCTTCACCTTCCCCTTCCCGGTGGTCTCTGCCTAACGTGCTCCCCTGCGCAACCTCCTAACTCTTCCTCCCGGCAATCCTGTCGCCCTGTAGGCTCCCTGGTGTCACCTGGTCCAGCTGAGGCTCCTGGGACTCGTAGTCCCCTGCGCTACGTCCCCTCTGATTGGCCCATGCTTCACATGCTAACACAACCCCTCCTGCGCATGCGTCACCTTTCCTCTGTCGCCGTCTCATCGGGCTCACTGCGCATGCGCTAGTATCCAACATGGCGGCGCCCTGAACACTTGGCCTGCCACGGAGCCTCCGGTGCACCGGAGCGCTCCCTACACACGCTGCGACCTTCCCTTATTCTCCCAGCAGAGCGGAAATAAGGGTGAAACTGGGGGACCAGGCTACATGTACATGGAGAGGCGGCTCTCTCTGTGCAGGGATATCGCCTGTGAGAGCTGTGCATTGAGATGCAGCTCTCTGTGCAGGGATATATCCTGTGAGAGCTGTGCAGGGAGAGGCTGCTCTCTATGTGCAGGGATATCGCCTGTGAGAGCTGTGCAGGGAGAGGCTGCTCTCTCTGTGCAGGGATATCTCCTGTGAGAGCTGTGCATTGAGATGCAGCTCTCTGTGCAGGGATATATCCTGTGAGAGCTGTGCAGGGAGAGGCTGCTCTCTATGTGCAGGGATATCGCCTGTGAGAGCTGTGCAGGGAGAGGCTGCTCTCTCTGTGCAGGGATATCTCCTGTGAGAGCTGTGCAGGGAGAGGCTTCTCTCTCTGTGCAGGGATATCTCCTGTGTGAGCTGTGCAGGGAGAGGCTTCTCTGTCTGTGTAGGGAGATCTCCTGTGAGAGCTGTGCAGGGAGAGGCATCTCTCTCTGTGCAGGGATATCTCCTGTGAGAGGTGTGCAGGGAGAGGCTTCACTCTCTGTGCAGGGATATCGCATGTGAGAGCTGTGCAGGGAGAGGCTGCTCTCTCTGTGCAGGGATATCCCCTGTGAGAGCTGTGCAGGGAGAGGCGGCTCTCTCTGTGCAGGGAGATCGCCTGTGAGAGCTGTGCAGGGAGAGGCGGCTCTCTCTGTGCAGGGAGATCGCCTGTGAGAGATGTGCAGGGAGAGGTGTGTCTCTCTGTGCAGGGATATCTCCTGTGAGAGCTGTGCAGGGAGAGGCGGCTCTCACTGTGCATTTACATCTCCTATGAGAGCTGTGCAGGGAGAGGCTGCTCTCTCTGTGCAGGGATATCTCCTGTGAGGGCTGTGCAGGGAGAGGCTTCTCTCTCTGTGCAGGGATATCGCCTGTGAGAGCTGTGCAGGGAGAGGCTGCTCTCTGTGCAGGTATATCTCCTGTGAGAGCTGTGCAGGGAGAGGCTGCTCTCTCTGTGCAGGGAGATCTACTGTGAGAGCTGTGCAGGGAGAGGCTGCTCTCTATGTGCAGGGAGATCTCCTATGAGAGCTGTGTAGGGAGAGGCGGCTCTCTGTGCAGGGATATCTCCTGTGAGAGCTGTGCAGGGAGAGGCTGCTTTCTCTATGCAGGGATATCTCCTGTGAGAGCTGTGTTGGGAGAGGCTGCTCTCTCTGTGCAGGGAGATCGCCTGTGAGAGCTGTGCTGGGAGAGGCTGCTCTCTCTGTGCAGGGATATCTCCTGTGAGAGCTGTGCAGGGAGAGGCTGCTCTCTCTGTGCAGGGATATCTCCTGTGAGATCTGTGCAGGGAGAGGCTGCTCTCTGTGCAGGGATATCTCCTGTGAGAGCTGTGTTGGGAGAGGCTGCTCTCTCTGTGCAGGGATATCTCCTGTGAGAGCTGTGCAGGGAGATGCAGCTCTCTGTGCAGGGATATCTCCTGTGAGAGCTGTGCAGGGAGAGGCTGCTCTCTCTGTGCAGGGATATCGCCTGTGAGAGCTGTGCAGGGAGAGACTGCTCTCTCGGTGCAGGGAGAGGCTGCTCTCTCTGTGCTGCTCTCTGTGCAGCTGGGACAGACCGCACGGGGAGAACTCTGAGAGCGGCTGAGATCACACTGCTGCTGTCCCGAGCGGTTTGGGTATTTTCCTGCCACATGGTTTGAGAGGGCTTCAGATTCTTTCTGAATACTGTGACAACTCAACTGACAAACGATTCGGTGAGAACAGGCCAAACCGTGTGAGATGGCAGCAAAGTCATCGAGGCTACTAGAATACACCCCTCTGTTACCATTGACTTAACGCCAGCGATCATGCACATTTTCCGCGTGACTTCACTCATCATTAGCTCTGCTGAGAAGCAGAAGGAATCTCCTGTGATTGGCGAGAACTCTATGTCCGTCATTGTTTTGCATTGTTCATCATTGTGACTAGGGACCTTGTTTGGAGAAAATAGAAAATAATATATATGACATTTTCCCCCTAGAAATAGGTACTGTAGTTTGCTGCTATATAAACTACACATGATTTATCTGAGCTCAGTGGAGACCTCCTACAAAGACTAATCATGATATAGTATTTGTGTGCATTTCGTCCAATGGGACAGGGCGTGTGGTTTGTACCTTTATATAGATATATTTGTGTGTGTAATCCCTTGTTTCCTTTTCCCTGCAGATGTGGCACGGTCACTGGCACTGACTTAATGTTCACTTTTTGCTGCAACGGGATGCTGGGTCGTTATGTCAGTGTGGTTATTACTGGAGACACGGAGTTTCTCACCCTGTGTGAAGTGGAAGTCTATGAGGACATACCAAGAGCGAAGTGTCATGTCTGCCGGTAGATCTCATCTGTAGTGTCTTACCACTTCATACTGTATATAAATGTAACTTCCTGAAATACCCAGATTGAGCCAAAACCCCTGTTTCTCTTTTTCTTTAATCTGGTGGCACAGATCTTAGTCCTGTTTAAACAGTACAGGTACTATAAGGAATTCTTCAACAAAGACACATTTTCTAATGCAAAACATGTATTGACATCTATGAGAGAGATTGAGGGAGAGTTAACACAATGTTTTGGGCCTTCTCTTTGCCCTTCATCAGGTCTGCATCAGAAGGGCTTCCACCCAATAAAGGGTTGTGGAATTGCATTTCTATTTTCTGTGCCTACACCTGGAATACATATCGCTAAAGTTTTGCATCAGAAACCATGATAAGTTGATCTTGCATGGCATCTTTAATCCTTAAGGCTTTGTCCCCGCTGGCGCTGAGCGCGCTCACGCTTGGAGAGCTCTCCAAGCATGAGCGCCGGAGGGCCTTTAAATTTTTGCAAGCGGGGGTGGGGGGAGGGTGGCGGGGTTTGGGGGTGACGCTGTAGGGGAAACTGAGTTCGCTGGTAAGTATAAAAAATGCATTTACCTAAGCGCTAGCGGGGACGCAGCCTTAGGTGGGCTGCTTCTTATATTCTCGGATATACTGTGTCTAGAAGGAGGGAATTTTGATCTAAAATCTGGAGACCCTGGAATGTGGTTTGTTTGATCTGAATTAATCATATTGTAGTTGCCCATTGATGCTGATCTTATCATTCAAATAACGCTTCCAGCGCACTGAATTCTTTCCATCTGCCATAATTATTAGGATCCAAGAACCAAAAAAGAGGTCAGAGGATTATTCACTAAACTGCAGTATTGCCGATCGAGGGCACTTTCATGGAAACTCCTCTTGACCGCTCCCCACATATGTAAATGTTTGGCATTAAAGACAAATGTACTGTATGTATGTACTGTATATCTTTATTTGGATAGCGCCACACGTAGGACTTCACAGCAGTAACAGATGCAACAAAATAACATGATACCTAACGGAAAAAGGTGCTTCAAACATTAAAGTCAATATTAAGAAAAGGAGGCCCTGCCCCGAAGAGCTTACAATCTAAGTTGTTTCTTTGTAGGTAGAGACAGTAGGCAAACATTTCTTACCGCGCATCCATAGCGAAGGTTTGATAGAGACTTCCATTATAATTCCCCTTTATCAGTTGCTCATAACTCTCTCAAAAATTCACCATCTGACATTTTGAATGTCACGTCACAGAAAGATGCATGGTGAGTTCTTCTGGAAAGTTTGAGCACAATTGGTTGTATCTGTTTGATAAAATTTTACAAGTCAATGCGATGTATCTGTGAACAATTGAAATGTGTGAATGAAAGAGTCCTTGTGATCAATTCCTTGTCTATGGGGCCTTTTCACTACACATCGATAAGTTCAGTGCAGTACCGATCGTGTTGGCATGTTCTTATCGAATGCTAAATTTTTATCGTTCTGCACAAAAATGCCAAATTGCACTAATTTGTATTGTATCGTATGTCTTTATTGATATAGCGCCATAAATGTACATAGCGCTTCACAGTAGTAATACATATCATATAAATAACAAATCATATAAATAACACGTCATGGGAATAAGTGTTTCAGACATAAAAGTAACATTAAGGAAGAGGAGTCCCTGCTCCAAGGAGCTTACAGTCTAATTGTGTTTGCTTAACGAGCAAAATGTCACTCCAGCAGTCTAGAAGAGCTGCACAGACAGATCCTCCCAGGGAGACGCTGCATCTCCGTGCACAGCTCTTACAGCCGATCGCGCAGTTCTAATGTTAATTTTAATAACACAGTACTGAAGCAGGGTGTCTCCAGAGATGATCCGCATTCATTTCAGCCTCAGGGAGACCCTGCTTCTGGAGTTACAGGCCCCTGTATGGGTTGTCAGTATCTCTTGTGCGTTTGAATATCTCGGTCACGTGACACTGCACATCATACCAGGGCCTGTACCTCGGGAAGCAGGGGGTCCCCGGGGCTGAAATGAATGCGGTTCAGCTCTGGAGACCCCCTGCTTCAGTACTGTGTTATTAAAATTAACTTGAAAACAGCTTCATTACCGTAGCGGCTAGCCTCTGAGGCAATTAAGGGGTTAAGCCAGAGTAACTGGTTCATTGGGGGTATATGGGGTGGGTGAAGGGGGTAGTTTTCACAGGGTTGGTGGTTCGGCCTACCGGGAAGTTTGCAGGAAGAGTTAACCTCTCCATTACCTTAGTGGTGGTAGCCGCTATGGTAATGAAGGGGTAAAACATCCCGCTACCCACCCGATAGGCCTAACCACCCACCCTGGGCCAACTGCCACCTTTACCCCCTACCCTCAATAAACATTAAAATACAACAACTCTACTATCCGCACACTCTACCCCTAACAATCCCTACTTCCAACACATATAGTACAATAATGGGCAACATTCCTTTTATCCATATCTGGATAATAGTCCATTTGCCCATCAAACATAAAACATTAGCCAACCAGCATAGTATATAAAAGTTCTACTTACCCCTGCAAGGATGAAGGCTGCCCTCGTCCTCAGCATCTTCACTGGGCACCGACAATAACATTAAAAAACTAACAACGGGCGTATAATCCCTTAATCATTTTAGCGTTTTTTAACCGCTATGGTAATTAAGGGGTAAACCCACCCCTCCCGTTACCCACGTGGGTGGCCTAACCACCCTCCCCGGGGATACTACCCCCTCCCCCCACCTCCTCTACCCATTGATTGTCATAGCAGGAAACAATGCCCACGATATGGGTATGGATTACCACAATGGCACTGAATGGGCAAGCTACAAATTAAAAAAAAGTGTGTGTGTGCCGACCACGCGCATTTTAAGTGAAACTTCTTTGTATTTTGTCACTGTCTTGTCACATAAATTGTATTTGTGATGGTGATGTTTTTAATAAAAAATCAAAACACAATTTCAGTGCCAAAACTCAAAGAAGCTTGAGTTAGAACGTGCGTGCTCAGCACCCCCCATGTTTTACCTATTTGCATGTCTTTTTTTTTGTAAATTCCTTGTTTGTAATCCTCAGTTTTTTAATATTTAACATATACAATACAACACCCCCAGAAATCACCTTCCATTCTACATTCTACATTTTGTATTAACATAGCTCAAACCTAAAGTTATCCTAACAACATAGAGAGCGATGTTAGAACTCAACTTCACTTCCTTGTAATCAAACATATGACCTTACACTAAACAATAAATTATATAATAAAGCATAAGACATTAGTTATATGTAACACACTCCCCCCCCCCCAATCGCAGATAGGGACCCTGTGGGGAAATCTCATGTATTACCAGGTGTGGTGCAATACCTGTCAGGCTCACAGGAGGCCTGAGCATCCGCTGATGGGAACCTGGGGTATATCCTGGAACGATACTCACAATATAACAGCGCCTCCACCTGTGCAGGATCCTAGAGTATAGAATAACCCATGACACAGGACCCACATACAGTAACCACATACACCAGGTTATGATTAAACAGTTTACAATATGCAGAATAAGAACAGAATACAATATACCAACATTACATTGGTGTCACCCTGTGTCAGGAATCGGCGTTCTCCGCGCTCCCCACACAGAGCACTCTCTCCCCTCAGGGAGTCCCTGGACTCACAAAACAATCCTGCCTCACCGGCCTCCATGGCTCCCCGCCCCTGCCGCCGTCGCGGAATCACTTCCCTCGGCGATTCCTCTGCTCAGCGCCGGGCGCGCCCACGCCCTCCCGCGTGCACACCTGCACCATCCACTGGCTCGGTCCACGCGCGTACACGCGTTACGGAGCGCGCTCATTCTGCACACTCTTCTTCCCGTCCCCCGGACCTCAGGCTCTGCCCCCGCACACCGCACGGGCATACTCAGGTTAACAACAAGACTCACCTGGCCTGTTATGCCTGCACCAATCTGCAATGTCTCCCTGTAGCTCTTCCTGTCCCGCCTCCGTTCCTAATTGCACCTTCCTGCTTTATCTAGCTCCTCTCTGCTCTCAGTCTTTGCTCGACATAGTCTCTGTATGGAAGTACTTCTGGATTCTCTCAGTGTTTTCACAGGTTCTGACGCGGCTTGTACGACTACCCCCTCTGGCTCTCGATCTCGGCACTCCTTGAACAACGCTCACTCTGTAACCCCTTGAACTACGATCTATCTCCACTCTCCACTCCCTGACTTCGGCAAGGCATTCATCACTCTATCTCTACAACCGGTAGCGGCAAGTATTGTCTACCTTACTACACCTGGCCTGGCAACGCTTCATACCACACTCCGGACACGCTCCCTTTGCTGCGGATGCATGTATTACCACTTCCCCCTTCAGCTCAGGGGACGGGTCTGGTCTGCGGGCAGCACCGGCGTAACATTATGTCGAGCCCACAAGACGCAGACCAGACCGAACTTCAACAGTTTCTCTCCAATCTGCCTCAGAAAAACCAGGCCATGGCGGATCAAATTGTGGCACTTACACCCCAGGTCGCAGTTCTCTCAGACCGAGTACCGACCGCGACCTCGCCAGATGTAAGCCCCCACTCCGCAAGCGCAGTTAGCAGCTCCGAGCCTTATGCAGGTGAACCGCAAGAATGTAGGGGTTTCCTAAACCTAAGGTGCAGTTTGAAATGGCCCCCCATCTCTACAATACCGGTCGCAAGAAGGTAGCCTACATTTATAACCTCCTCACTGGCAGCGCCCTGGCTTGGGCTTCCCCAGTTTGGGAGCAACGTTCTGACCTTACCCAAGGTTACCCGGCATTTAAAGCCGAGTTCCAACAAGTATTCGATTCCCCCGCTCGTCGGGAGATGGCATCTGTTTCTCTTCTCCAGATCACTCAGGGACAGCGAATGGTGACAGTATGCTGTGGAATTCCGGACTCTAGCAGCCGAGACTAACTGGGGACAAGAGGCTCTCGTCTCCGTATTCTGGCAAGGCCTGGCAGATACCATCAAGGATGAACTCTCTCGCCAATCCAGGCCGGATCAATTGGAGGTCCTCATTGATTTGGCCGTCCGAGTGGATCAACGTATCCAGGTACGCCGCTCAGAGCGTCAGCGCACTCGCTTCCATAACTTTCAAGTTCCGTTCTCCAGTACTCCCAGCAGCACTCCTGCTCCCCCAAGTGCTACCACACCTCTTCGTCCTGCACGGGAGTTGCCAGTGCCAATGCAATTGGGGGTACAACGCATCCGCACACCGATACGGCAGTTCCGCCACGCGGGGGGATTGTGTTTCTACTGCGGATCCATGTAGCATCTGGTTCGGGAGTGTCCACTGCGGCCGGGAAACGGGAACACCCAGTGAGTACAGAGGGGCTCTCTCTGGGTGTAATGTCTCCACGTCCCCTTCATCAAGGTGAACTCCCTAAGAAACTTACATTTCCAGTCTCCCTTTCAGGCGATAAGTTCCAGACTTCTACCGCCGCTTTCGTTGACTCAGGAGCTGGAGGAAACTTCGTGGACCTTGAATTCGCCAGGTTAAACCGCATACCGCTCGTGAGGAAGAAGGTTCCCATCACACTTGTCGGTATCGATGGACGTCCTCTTACCGCGGCCCACAACTCCTTAGAGACGGTCCCCTTGCTTCTGTCCTCACATCTGCACAAGGAGATCTTAGTTCTCGATGCCATTCACGCTCCTGGGATACCCATCACCCTTGGTCTTCCTTGGCTACAGCTTAACAATCCTCTCATTGACTGGACTTCCTCTACTCCCATCTCCTGGAGGCCGAGGTCAGGCGAGACTCATCAACTGCTGGCCAATATTTCTGTTCCCGAAGTTATTCTACCTTCTGTTTACCACCAATTCCGGGACGTTTTCAATAAGGTACAGTCAGACCTTTTGCCACCACACAGGACTTACGATTGTCCGATCGATCTGGTTCCAGGTTACTCCCTACCCAAGTCCAAGACCTACCCCTTGTCGTTACCAGAATCTCACGCTATGGATGAATATATCCAGGAGAATCTCAAGAAAGGCTTTATTCGTCACTCCAATTCCCCAGCAGGGGCTGGGTTTTTATTCGTCAAGAAAAAGGACGGGTCGTTGAGGCCTTGCATCGATTACAGGGGGTTTGAACCACATAACTATTAAAAATTGTTACCCCCTTCCCCTTATTACCGAACTGTTCGATAAATTTCAGGGGGCCAAGATTTTTTCCAAGTTGGATCTACGTGGTGCCTATAACCTGGTGCGCATCAGGAAGGGGGATGAATGGAAAACGGCCTTCAACACGCGTAGTGGACACTACGAGTACCTTGTAATGCCTTTCGGCTTATGTAATGCTCCCGCTGTCTTCCAGGATTTCATCAACGACGTCTTTCATAAGGTACTCAATATTTTTGTTATAGTATACTTGGATGATATTCTGATTTTTTCCAAAGATCTCCAGGACCATATACGCCACACCTCCTACGTCCTTTCCCGTCTCCGTGAACACCATTTGTACGCCAAACTGGAGAAGTGCACCTTTCATCAGACCTCTACTCCGTTCCTGGGGTACATCATTTCCGATGAGGGGTTTATGATGGACTCCGGTAAACGTCAAGCAGTCACTGAATGGCCAAGACCCAATTCTCTCAAGGCCTTACAATGTTTTTTAGGGTTCGCTAATTACTATCGTAAGTTTATACAGAGTTTTTCTACCATTGTGGCACCCCTCACTGTACTCACCAAAAAAGGAGCTGATCCTTCTGCTTGGTCATCCGAGGCCATCTCCGTCTTCGAGACACTCAAGGAAGCTTTTATATCCGCACCTATTCTCCGTCATCCCAACATTGAACTTCCCTTCATCCTGGAGGTCGACGCTTCTGATTGCGGCGCTGGAGCCGTTCTTTCTCAGAGACCCACGCCTCAAGATAAGTTACATCCCTGTGCATATTTTTTCAAGAAATTCTCATCCGCCGAGAAGAACTATGACGTGGGTAACAGGGAACTTCTGGCCGTGAAGATGACTCTTCAAGAGTGGAGACACCTGCTGGAGGGGTCAAAAGAGCCGTTTACTATTCTCATGGACCACAAGAACCTTCTTTACATAGAAAACGCTCGACGCCTTGGTCCACGACAGGGTCGTTGGGCTCTTTTTTTTCTCGATTCGATTTTCACCTTTCCTATATTCCCGGGACCAAGATCGTAAAGGCAGACGCACTCTCCCGAATACATTCTTCGGAAGAGAGATCAGAGGAACCTTTGGAGACTATCCTTCCACAAGAGAGGATTCTCGCCACGTCTTCTTTCAAGAATCTTGACAAGATTTTGCGCTCCCAGAGACGCATTCCCAAGGACTTGGTCGTTCCCGACAACAAACTCTTCGTACCTTCCAAATTTGTTCCAGAGGTCCAGTCTTGGGGTCACTCCTCTAAATCTGCAGGTCATCCAGGTTTTAAGAAGACTACTGATCTCATTCGTCGGAATTTCTGGTGGCCAATGATGTATCAAGATATTCTGTAGTTTACCCGTGCCTGCCCCACGTGCACTCAAAGCAAGACTCTCCGTCAAAAGCCTCAAGGTTTTCTGTTACCTCTTCCAGTTCCCGACCGCCCCTGGTCCCACATTTCGATGGACTTCATCGTGGAGTTGCTCATGTCCAGAGGAATGAACACTATCTTGGTGGTCGTGGACAGGTTCTCGAAGATGTCCCATTTTATTCCACTTAAAGGATTACCCACCTCCCCCGCCCTTGCTGATATCTTTACGGAGCAGATTTTCCGGATTCATGGGATTCCTTCGTCCATTGTTTCTGACAGAGGTTCTCAATTCGTATCCAAATTTTGGAGAACTTTCACCAAGAGATTGGGCATCTCTTCTTCTTTCTCTTCCACCTATCATCCACAGTCCAATGGACAAACAGAGAGAATCAATCAATCCCTCGAAAAATACCTGAGATGTTTCGTATCCGATTCCCAGGATGATTGGGCTCAACTCCTTCCTTGGGCAGAGAACGCTGTCAATTCTGCAAAAAACTAAGCCATCCGGGAGTCGCCCTTCTTTATAAATTATGGGTTCCACCCTCCGTGTCTACCCATCTCCAACATTCCTTCTGGAGTACCAGCCGTAGATGAACGCATTTCTTCCCTCCAAACCGCATGGTCCAGGATTCAGTCTACCCTTCTTGACTCCTCCCGCAGATCAAAACTACAGGCCGATCGTCGTCGTCGTTCGGCGCCCAGTTACAAGCCAGGGGATTTGTTATGGCTCTCCTCTAAGAATATCCACCTCAAGGTACCATCTCCAAAATTGGCACCTAAGTTCCTGGGTCCCTTCACTATTTGTGAACAAATCAATCCTGTGGCATTCCGGCTCCAACTACCACACAGTATGAAGATTCCCAATGTCTTTCATGTGTCCCTCTTAAAACCTCTTAAAACCATTCATCACCAGTCACTTCTTTCCGGATCAAACTCGTAAACCGAACCCCATTACTGTCCAAAATAACGAGGAATACGAAGTTCACTCTCTTTTGGATTCTCGCCTTTCCAGGGGCCAGCTCCAGTTCTTGGTGCAGTGGAAGGGCTTTGGCCCTGAAGAGAGATCTTTAAAGGACATTCATGCCCCGGCCCTTCTTAAGTCCTTCAGGAATTTTTTTCCAGAGAAACCGTTCATGGACCGTCCTGAGGCCGTTCCTGAAGAGGGGGGTACTGTCAGGAATCGGTGTTCTCCGCGCTCCCCACACAGAGCACTCTCTCCCCTCAGGGAGTCCCTGGACACACAAAACAATCCTGCCTTACCGGCCTCTGCGGCTCCCCGCCCCTGACGCCGTTGCGGGATCACTTCCCTCAGCGATTCCTCTTCTCAGCGCCGGGCGCGCCCACACCCTCCCGCACGCACACCTGCACCATCCACTGGCTCGGTCCACGCGCGTACACGCGTTACGGAGCGCGCTCATTCTGCACACTCTTCTTCCCGTCCCCCGGACCTCAGGCTCTGCCCCCGCACACCGCACGGGCATACTCAGGTTACCAACAAGACTCACCTGGCCTGTTATGCCTGCACCAATCTGCAGTGTTTCCCTGTAGCTCTTCCTGTCCCGCCTCTGTTCCTCATTGCACCTTCCTGCTTTATCTATCTCTGCTCTCAGTCTTTGCTCAACATAGTCTCTGTATGGAAGTACTTCTGGATTCTCTCAGTGTTTTCACAGGTTCTGACGCGGCTTGTACGACTACCCCCTCTGGCTCTCGATCTCGGCACTCCTTGGACAACGCTCACTCTGGTAACCCCTTGAACACGGCTTGGACTACGACCTATCTCCGCTCTCCACTTCCTGACCTCAGCAAGGCATTCTTCACTCTATCTCTACAACCGGTACCGGCAAGTATTGTCTACCTTACTACACTTGGCCTGGCAACACTTTATACCACACTCCGGACACGCTCTCTGTGCTGCGGGTGCGTGTATTACCCCTTCCCCCTTCAGCTCAGGGGACGGGTCTGGTCTGCGGGCAGCACCGGCATAACACCCTGTAACACTGACCTCCCTTTGCCATAACCTCATACCCTATACCCAAGTGTCCCAAGAGTCCCCCACCCCAGTGTGAGACAGCGCTGCCCACTATGTTGAGATGATGGTTGGTGCACTTGGTGTATGGTGAAGGTACCTACCGGGTGTGTCCAGATTTCCAACACTTGGAAATGATCCCTTGATCCAGAAGCTGATCCAAGACGCCTCCGCTTCAACGGTGGGTAGCTCCTGCCTGGAGTGATCCACCATTAGAATATCTCTGCATCTGATGCTACAGAGAGGAATATCACCAACACAACAGTGGCCAGGATTCCCACGCTTCCTGGCTGTGACCCTCACTGAAGCAGGCTGTCCTTATCCTAGGGGGCGTCCCTGTAGCTGCCACAGGCTGAGGGTGAGTTGGTCCTAGCTGGGGCCTAAGGGGAGATCTATGGCCTTGAGATCAGACTTTATAAACCGTGGATATAACCACAGAATTGTAGACCAGCAAATTCACAAAGCCACCAGAATACCAAGAAGTGATCTCCTTGAATACAAACAGAAGGAGACAAGCGACAGGGTTCCTTTGGTGGTCACATATAACCCACACCTAGGAGACCTACGCAAGATCGCCAGGAAACTACAACCCATCCTCCAGGAAGATACAAGACTGCAACAGGTCTTCCCTGAAGCACCCTTATTATCATACAGACAACACCATAATCTCAAGAATATTATGGTGAGGAGTAAAGTATTCAGCAGTACAACTGAATGCGGGACAAAACCATGCCAGGACCCAAGATGCAAAACCTGCGCAATGCTCTACACAGCGGACACAATACAAATACCACACAAGAATCGGGAATACAAAATCAGAGGAGGGTTCACCTGTTCCTCCAGCAATGTCGTGTACCTCATCATGTGCATGAAATGCCCAGGGGGCTGCTACTACATAGGTGAGACAGGACAGGGGCTAAACAAGAGAATGAACCTGCATCGCCACAGCATCACACGCGGAACAAGAGACAGTCCTGTTGGCGAACATTTCTCTGACTCTGGCCATAAGATGAACGATCTGAGGGTTGCCATACTCAAAGGTAATCTTAAAACCCCGAAAGAGAGACAGTTGCATGAATACAAATTTATGCAACTGTTCGGGACACTTAGCAGTGGCCTAAACAGAGATCGAAATTTTATGAGTCATTACTGACACTAGCGAACTCTCTTCCCATGAGCGCTAAAGGCCATGTCTGTACATACTGTGCTATATGTATGCACACACAGCTGTCTCTCAAACATACTAATACTCCTTATTTTTCCATCCATATACACCAATAGGGACCACATAGTATCCACACACACTTTAAGTTGTGCTACAAACTCTCACATTTCCACACCCACCCACACCATTTATATCCCTCTCACTCCACACACACCTTGTGTAGAGCACTGTTTATACTGTGGGCTCTCCATTCATTTTTATTCACACTGATACACATACACACTCTTTCTTCACTTGCTTTCAGTTACCCTTTGACACCTCTAGCCATAAAACACATCCACACCGGGGGAAGGAGAAGCACAGATAACATTCCAAGAGACACTGTTTTTAAGTTATCCTTGCTTCATTCATTGTAACATCGCCGGAAGAAGAGATCAGTGTATCTCGAAAGCTCGCACAAATAAAAGCATTTCGTTAGCCACAGAACGGTATCATCTATTTATTTTTTAATTATATATATATATATATATATATATATGTAGCCCTACTTCCTATCGCTAGCAAGCTGCTACCCAGTGCTGTGGTACCTGAAGGCTCGCAGGGCCTGAGTCTCTGCCACGGAGAGCCTGGGGTGCGCGCAATATCTATAACGGGTGCAGCGCCTCCACCTGCGACAGCTCCCGCCAGCGGGGGAGTGGGTCTTCGCAGGACGTATATGCAATAATTACACTCACACAGCCAATTACCATAACCAACCTCCTTTACTTGCAGGCAAAACTTATATGTAGGTACACACAATAACATCCCAGTCAGAGACACGTTATAACACGCCACGGCGGGCGCCACACTACCTTGCGCCACGGCGGACGCCCACAATATTATGCGTCTCGGCGGACGCCAACACTCCCCGAACCCTCCACCGGGTGGTCCCACCCCGTTTCCACTCTTTAACGGATTAGTCCTTCTGTTCAACTATAAGCAACTATATGTGTGTATGGGTGACTGCGCAGCCACTGTGTCCCGAATGAATGAATGGTACCGTTGGTGCACTTGCTGAAATACCTGCCGGGTACTCCGGTACCCGGAACTGCTACGCTCTTCACAAAGGGGCTCCGCACGTCGGAACCGTCCTCTCTCTCTGGCGATAGTCCGGGGCGATCCCACCCGAACTCCGGCAACAACAGTGGGGTCTGAGCCCAGACCTCCCACTCAATGATATAGTCCTGCTCAACGTCTCAAGATACTATGGGCACAGGAACCTCGCTATGGCGATCCCTAGCTCAGCTTGTCTCTACGGTGACTCAGGGCCTAACTGGGCCTGGGGCACACGGCCTACGCCGGGGTGGCTTGACCTCCCCTAACCAGACACTCCGTCTCCTCTCCTCTCCCTCCACGTGCGCACAACCACCTCCCTATATCTCCTCCACCTCCTCAGCCCATTGGCTCAACTCTCTCACCTGACACTCCCCGCGGGGCTGCTGGGACAAGGGTCTGCTCCCTCCCACCAATTAGCACTCTCCTCCTTCGTGGGCTTTTAGCAACTCGCTCTGTGCAGGCGCAACCTCCCGCTCTTTCAGGGTGAATCAGGGGTCGCGGCTACATATATATACTGTGTATATATATATATGTGTGTATTGGGGAGTGGGGTTTTTGTATGCATTTGTGTGGGGGTTGTTTATATTTGGGGGTGGGGATTTTTGTAAAAAAGTATTGGGGGGTGGGAAGAATTTTGGTATATATCTTGTGGGGGGAATTGTGTGTGTGTGTGGGGTGAGGGGGGCGGAATGAGTGAGTGTGGGATAATTGACGGAGGGAGAGGAGAGAGGTGGTGAGTGAGGAAAAGAGGGAGTAAGAGTGAGAAGCAGGGGAGAGAAATACATGCGAGGCGGGAGAGTAAGATGGGATGAGATGGAAGGGAGAGAAATACATGGGAAGGGGGGGGAAGAGAGGGGGCTCGTGACTTGTGAAATGGGGGGTGGGGGGGAAGGGGGGTGGGGGGGAAGGGTGGTGGGCAATACCGCAGACACGGGGGGGGCCTGCTTAAAATGTTTGTCCAGGCCCCACGATTTCTGTTGACGGCCCTGTGTGTGTGTCTATCTCTGTGTGTCTCTGTGTGTGTGTCTCTGTGTTTATGTGCATCTCTGTGTGTGTGCATCTCTGAATGTGCGCTTCTCTGTGTTTGCATGTCTCTCTGTGTGTGCCTGTGTGTGTGTGTGCCTGCCTGTGTGTGTGTATGTGTCTCTGTGTTTGTGTCTGTGTGTGTGTCTTTGTGTGTGTGTCTCTGTGCGTGTGTGCATCTCTGTGTGTACGTGTGTTTGTGTGATCTCTCTGTGTGTGTCTCTTTGTGTGTATGTCCCTGTGTGTGTGTCTGTGTGTCTTTGTGTGTGTGTGTATTTTGCCTCTGCGCCTGTGCAGCCTTTGCGCAGGTGCGCACATCCAGCCCCTACTGCGCAGGCGTACTTTGCACCACTACTGCGCAGGTGCAGGCCGGTGCCTACTGCGCAGGAGTGCCGAGCAGCTAGCAATGGCTCCTGCGCATGTGCGACGAGCATGGGAGGCCACTTCTGCCAGCACTTCCGGGGCTGCCCTTCCGTCTCCATCATGGTGATTTATCCCAGGTACATTTTCATTTGGTAGGTGCCAGCACATAAGTTTCACTAAAAATATATTACATTTAAATTTAAAAAAAACATTTGCAAATAAACCAATTGATTACCACAATCGTAATGAATGGGCAACCTAAAAAAAAGCATTAAAAAAATACAATATATTACAATTAAATAAAAACAAACATTTGCAACAAAAAATGCATTGATTGTCAATGTGTTTATCTATACCCTGAAAGAGGCATAGATAATCACATTGCTAGTCAATGGGCATCCTAAAAAAAACATACTTAATTAAATAAAATACAATTAATGTGTTTCTTACCTTTGACTGTATTAACATTTACCCTTCCTCGTCCAGCTGCGGCACCAACTCTTGAATTACGATTAAACTGCGACAAAGTAAAATGTATCAACATTATTACTCCCAATATACTGTATGCATGTTCTGTCTGCCCTCTCAAGCACCTAGGAATCTATCTGATCTACATGGGTATAATATGGGCTCTTAATAGGTCATTCGAGTGTAACGGATTTTCTGGCCTAGCCTGACCCACCCAATCTCACATTGGCCCCAGTGGTCTAACCAGTCCCCATTACAGTGTAGTGTCTGGTGGTGCACCGGTTGGCAACAGGACTCCTGAGTCTCCCGCATGATGTTGTGTGGGGATTGCCAACCCAGACAGGCAGCTGAGGTAGTGTGCATGAGTCCTACCTATATCCAGTGCAGTGCCTCCACCTCATCAGGATCCCAGCGTCCGCTTGTGGATGGTCCTGGTGAGGAACTCCTCCGTGGTGCTCTCCTCTGTGTAATCACTCCACACTTACACACGAGGGTATGGTTTAACAGGATCATCTTTATTGACTTGCGGCGGGCCAGCTGCCCCTCACAGTGGGTGTACTTAGCCTCTCATGTTCACCGCACTTCCCTTTGAAAGGTGTCCTTCCCCAAATAGGTGGATTCCCTATCTCCCCTTAGGGAGATATTCCCTGTGCCAGGTCCCTGGTATTATAAGCTGTCTCATCCCAAATCTGTACTCAGACTTGCTCCTTCTCCAACCAACAAACTGAACTCTACTGATGATCCTCTGAACACCAACTTTTGAGCAGTGCTGTGCCTTATGTATCCTCTGGGGGCAGGCACAACTCTGACATCACTAATCATGGATTCAGAACATGTGACCACTCCCATCCATACATAGGGCACCTCACCAGGGTGTGAGGGCAAACCTCCATAATTACTGCTGGCATGCCCATAACTTACCAGGCCTTACTGTCAGCAGGAGAGATGACTGTAGCCATTTTACAGAATGGTTACATTCTCCCCCTGGTGAATCCCACCGTCCCCGGCTGGGACCTAAATTTGAAGTACCTTTCTTCAGGAAGCACTGTAAAATGAATGACATACATAATTAGTCACAACATTACAGTACATATCTTCATCATACATAGTAACAGATACATCCTAACGTAGATGTATAACAACCAGGATTACTCCCTGCTGGAGTATCCATTAGTGGTACTACCATACCCTTTTAAGGTGGCCTACGCACAGCATGGTCCACTGGGTTTAGAGCAGCAATGCTGTAACACTCTGGATGACATACTGGACACCCACAATCAGCCCATAACTCTGGCATGGATGCTAGTGGACTTAGAGGATCATGCCCATACACTTCCTTAAGGCACTCCCTGGAAATGTAAGACCTCTTTTCTTGATTACACCACTTCTCATCTAACACTTCAGGATCCCAATTCTCTAGAGAGCTATCAGTATCCCAATCTTCTATGGAACTATCAGAATCCCAATTTTCTTCCTCCTCATCAGTACTATATCCCCTATCCTCATCAGTGGAACCCATCTCAAACTCAATTTCTCCCTCCCTTGGATGGTGGAAATAAAGTAACAGCTTTTGGCGATCCCTGGCAATTCTTGCCGACACTGGAGGTACATAGGGTGTTTCCCTGGCAATAAGCACAACACGAGCAACTTTACCCAAATTCCCAGACATCCCACTGGTATGAGTGTGCATACCATAACGATTGACTTCCCCGTTAGCCACAGGCTTGATTACAGTAGGAGTCACCCCAGGAGACTTCACATAGGTTAACACTTCCCTCCCCGATCTCTCCTCAGAAGTAAAGCAATCACCCCAGTCCAGGCTCTCCCCAGTCCGTTCATCAGCGCGGCCCTGTGACTCCCCAGACCACCCTTGGCTCGATCGGGACCCATAGGAAAAAGTGACAGGGGCAGGGGCTTTAACTATGGCCGGGGGTTGGGCATAGGGAAATACTACCGGCATGCGCGGGGCTACGACCCGCAACTGTTCGCTACCTTGCCCGGTACCATCGGACTGGCACTCCGGTTTACTCGTGTCCTTGTTCCATCTGGTTCCGCTGTGCCCACCGGAAGTGATGTCCTGGATCTCGCGGGATTCGCCGCCGCCATCTTGTGTTGGGCTCCGAACCGAAACCTCTTCTTCCAGAACGACATCCGCCGCCGGAAGTGATGGTTCTGCTCTCCGCTCCGTCCGGGCCTGGGCTAGGCCTTTCTCCGCCGTTGCCA
The DNA here is from genome assembly GCF_040206685.1 of Ascaphus truei. Lineage (NCBI taxonomy): Eukaryota > Metazoa > Chordata > Amphibia > Anura > Ascaphidae > Ascaphus > Ascaphus truei. The sequence continues at coordinate 9,703,784 of NC_134484.1, read as the reverse complement.
CAACCGGCGCCTGGGGAGGGCAAGGATGTCGCTTACCGGTCCGTCGGCTCGGGATGGTTCCTCCTCCGCCGTATGCTTCGCCAGTCACCACGGCCATGGGACTCCGCCTCTCAGGTTGTTTCTGCACCGGCGACACGAGACTCCGCTCCACCGCGACACAGGTAAGTGCCGGTTCTTTTCCAGCACCGCTGTAGTGGTCCGCCGGTAGGTGCATCACCACCGTCGTTAGGGTCGCTTGTTCCTCTTTCGAGGAGCCGAACTCCGACTCGGGGAGTGGCACTCCCGCAGGGGACCGACGGTGAGGTACCAGGTTCTCACCGCGGTTGCAGGCCCCTTTCTCCCTAGGCTCCGTTGCAATCATTAGGAGCGATCCCCATTCTCCGGGATCAACTGGTTTGGTGCAGGCCACGCACGGGGCTTCAGTCGTCAGCATGGCTGTGTCCGCTCCCGCCTCCTCGGTCTGCCCTGGTACGAAGGGCTGCATGGCCCCTAGGTAGTGGATGCCACATTGGGGACACCTTGCCGTTGTGCTAGCTTCTCCGCCGGGTAACCTGCACTGCATGCACAGGCACCGCAATGTCTCTTTGTCCCCAGCCTTGACTACCAGGAAGCCTCCTGGCAATGAATAGGGATATACCCCAATGTCCATCTCGCTCTTTGGAGTGCTGGTTACGGGAGACACCTTGCACAGTGGTCTCTCCTGTTCACCAGCTCCTCGCAACTGTGGGACAGGAAGCTCACATCCAGCTCCTCCCTCAGACAACTCAGGTCTCGCTTGGCAGAGGTAGAGACCCCTCCCCCTGGTGAATATTTGGGGAGGGTCCCACAGATTCACGTTATGGCCCATAATTGGCTCTGAGCCTGTCACAGTCCTGGAGGGCGCGGCCACAGCTTTCGCGCAACTACAACCCCACAGGGTGGGGTTCTCTCTTTGGCGCCAATCCCGGCCAACTGTCTGCAACTTTTGCAACTGCAGAATTCTCTGCAACGAGCCCACGTGGTCTCCCAGGGAAGCGGGAACCGCCATTTTGGTTTGTTTTTCCAATTACTTCAGCTACCGAGGTAGCTCTTTGTATAGCGCTCACCGGCTGGCAAGCAGATCCTTCTTTTTCACCACACATTACAATAATGTCTTCAACACTGTCCTCCAGGGTAGTACCCTGTGATCCTAGGCAGGACCAAAACGGTGCAGCTACAGCCTTAGCACCACTCCACAGCAGGCTCGTGAAAGTCATTTCCTTAGCATGCTCTTCACCCGCACACACGCCATGTGCGCTCTCTTTATTATCCTCCGTCCGCCATCTTGGACCTTCCGCACCGCGCGGATCCTCCATTCTTGCGGTCGCCATTCTTTCACTGCACTTATAATTATTGTACATGGAGCTCCTCTCTGCGGGGCAGCTACCAAACCGGTACAATAAAGATTACCTTGATGCACCACCTTGTGTACCTAATGTAGGCTGGACTCGTGTTTGCACTACCTCAGGCTAGGCTCACTCTCTCTGTGTCTGCTGTATCTCCTTCCTCCCAGTCTGTGCTCCCTTCGGTAAGTGGTCTGGAATGGGCTAGAGTACTCTGGCTCTTCCATGCAGTACTTGGGCGTCTACCTACTGTTGGCTAGCCTAGCGCAGACCCTCTCCAGAATTCCTGACCACGTTAACAGGCTATCCCTTTAGGCATCCTACCAACTAGCACAGCCTCAAGGTGACTAGGACAGCTATAGCCCGGCTCCAAACCCCCAACTCCTTTCAGGCCCATAGGTCGTCCCTGCGAACTGACAAACTCCATCAGCCCCCTGACTACCCCTAGGTCCGTCCCAACGCAGCACAAAGTGGCAGCAGATACTCTCCCTGTTTCCAAGTGACCTAGCAAAAGCCTGTCTTGTTGACAGGTCTACATATCTCAGCAGCGCCTCCAATTGTAATGGATTTTCTGGCCTAGCCTGACCCACCCAATCTCACATTGGCCCCTGTGGTCTAACCAGTCCCCATTACAGTGTAGTGTCTGGTGGTGCACCGGTTGGCAACAGGACTCCTGAGTCTCCCGCATGATGTTGTGTGGGGATTGCCAACCCAGACAGGCAGCCGAGGTAGTGTGCATGAGTCCTTCCTATATCCAGTGCAGCGCCTCCACCTCATCAGGATCCCAGCGTCCGCTTGTGGATGGTCCTGGTGAGGAACTCCTCTGTGGTGCTCTCCTCTGTGTAATCACTCCACACTTACACATGAGGGTATGGTTTAACAGGATCATCTTTATTGATTTGCGGCGGGCCAGCAGCCCCTCACTGTGGGTGTACTTAGCTTCTCCTGTTCACCGCACTTCCCTTTGAAAGGTGTCCTTCCCCAAATAGGTGGATTCCCTATCTCCCCTTAGGGAGATATTCCCTGTGCTAGGTCCCTGGTCACAGTATTATAAGCTGTCTCCTCCAACCAACAAACTGAACTCTACTGATGATCCTCTGAACACCAACTTTTGAGCAGTGCTGTGCTTTATGTATCCTCTGGGGGCTGGCACAACTCTGACATCACTAATCATGGATTCAGAACATGTGACCACTCCCATCCATACATAGGGCACCTCACCAAGGTGTGAGGGCAAACCTCCATAATTACTGCTGGCATGCCCATAACTTACCAGGCCTTACTGTCAGCAGGAGAGATGACTGTAGCCATTTTACAGCATGGTTACACGAGTGTTATTTGAATGATTGTTTAGCTTATTTTAGTTCCTAGCTTATTAGATCTCTATTTCTGGCTCACCAATAATCTCACTCCCACCTATCTCGCACTATCTGTATAATCAGTCACATTTCTGGTTCTGTTTCCCTAATTATCCCTCCTTAGATTAATGATAGGTGTTAGGCTGGGAAATCCCAGGTAATGACCCCCGACCTCCCCTCCCCTGCTCACTGTTTTATGCTTTCCATGATGCAAAGGGGAAGAGGCAGTAAAAGTCCAAATCAACTGACTAAGTGTGGGGTTTCCTCCCGAAATGTCATGTTTGTGAAGTTTTTAAAAAGGATACTGCTAGTAAATACTGTAGAATAATGCTCCCCGGTCCCTGGTTCCAGATATATTTGTAGTTTGTGTAATGGTGTTGACACAGAAAACCACACACATGGCCACGTGGTCACCAAAATAAAATTTTAAAGTCCACTCCTGATGATGTTGCAGCCTTCTATTGGCTGCCGAATTGAATCTGACCCTGCAGCCATTCTGTGTGCAGTAGGCAAATGTTCTTACCCGTTGCTGGTACTGCAGTTACCAGGGTGTCCCAAGTGATCGGGGAACCACGGATCAGCTCCAGCTCAGTGCAGGAAAATAGAAAATATCCCTCAACAATATTAGGCAGAGCATCCTGGCTGCGTTAATGCCATCTAAACGTGCTCCTAATTTATCACAACAGAAAACATTTATTGTAACTGATGTCTTAGTAAAGGATAGATTAGTACATAATTAACGGAATATACAATGACAGTACAACCTGCTTAAACCATATCTCACATAATGTTGATTTTAGTTACTATTCAACAGTTTCTTATGAAGTCTACGGATGACCCTGTGTTTTCCTCCCTTTAGTATGAAGCTCCTTATGCTTTTTGTATCCATGCTTGGAATGCAGGGCAGCGGTCCTTCCTGCGAGCTTCAGCCAGGAGGTAAGAAAATCCCCAGACGTTTAATATCTTTTGTCTTTGCGAATTTACCTCCCTCCTTATACTCTGTGGAGAGGTTCCATTTTAATCTCCGGGACACTTTATATCTCAAACGCTGAACGAAACATCCAACTTTAAACAGGAATAATAGATCTCTTAGACTTCGGTTATATTTCTCTTGCAGCTGCAAATTTAGCAAGAAATGGGGAAGCAACCCAGAGTTCCGTCTACGCCCATAATCCAATGGGATACGCCAACCAAAGCATAGATGGGAACCGTGAAGGAAATTATCATCAAGGCTCTTGTTCTAACACCAAGAAGGAAAAAAATCCCTGGTGGATGCTGGACCTGAAAAATAGCTATAGCATTGGACCTATTGTTATAGTGAACAGACAGGACTGTTGTTCGGAGCGACTGGAAAGAGCCGAGGTCCGTATTGGAAACTCACCAAACAATGACAACCCTGTGTGAGTCCCAGCAAGATATTCCTTTTCCAATGTAGGGATATAAAAAATGCTATAAAGCAGGGGTGCGCAAAGTGGGGGGGGGGGGCACAATTTTTTTGCGCTTTTCCCCAAGGCATTTAAATAAAATACTGGGGGATCGCGTGAGGCCTCTTCAACTTCACTTACGGTGATTCAGACGGCTTTGGTGACACGGCGCCATGGCAACGCGGTGTGAAATGAAGCCACGGGGACACGCGACATTACGTCACATAACCCTATGCGTCATTTGACGCTTTAGACCAGGTAAGGGGGGCGTGAGCAAGAAGTGAGAGCCGTCAGGTGGGCGCACGGCAAAAAGTTTGCGCACCCCTGCATTAAAGTACCCAAGGAATTATTATTCACTTATGGCCATGAGTGAATATACGGTACCTATAGAGAATATTCACTAAAGTGTGACACCCTATTACCTATTACTACTCAGTCATAAATAGGACAATAAGTGATCATATCTGCCTCACGTCTGTGTAGAGACTCTGTGATTGATGCACAAAGCTCATTAAATCAGGGCTCATATCCTGACATCAGGTATAAGAGGAACAGACGTTATATGAGGTTAATGCATATCTTCAAAGCTAAATGTATGCCAACACAATGGGTATTTTACATTTTATAAGCATAGACTTAATAGCACATTCTTATAGCAGAACGTTGTGTTATCTTCCAAATGTGACTGTAAATCTCAGGATTTAATCCCGTTACAATACTGCGTCAAATAACTTCTCACACCAATAATCTCCAAATCACTTACTGACCCCCAAAAATACAAGAAAAACAGCGCAATACGCAATAGTGAAGCATGTAAAGATAATAAAATTATATTTATTGGGTAATAATTCTGTGTACATCAAGGATTAAAAAACAAGCATTCTGTGCACCAAGACACGTGTTACCAAACACTGGAACGGGGCTGATGGGATCACTCTCTCTCCACCCTCGGTATGGCAATCGTCAGCTTCTGGAACTGTGGGATGCACCTCAGGTAGGTGGGTGACCTCTCATATGATGACACCGTTCGGCCTCCTTGGTGATTAGTCCCCTTGAGTTTGGTTCCTCTCCGTGATGGCAACAGTGTCTTGTAGTGTGGAAACAACGTCCAAATTCGCAAGTGGGCACGGACCCCCCTTCCTCTAGTCAGCATGCGTGCCGATCGAGGAAACACTCCGCAAATTGGGCGTCAGAAGATGACATCACAGGAGTCGACGTGATAGGTAAACACTAGGTACTGCTTACCATCTGGGCTCTCTAGGTATACTCCATACACAGTGATTCAGTAGTCTCACCTTCGACACGCCCAGCAATGGCGATCGGAGCAAAAGAGATCTAGTTAAAACGCTGGTTTGGAGTATATCCTGGGAAAAAACTTCAGTGGTGCCCAAGTATATGGGATTTATGCCTTTAGGATTCAGTATTAATACAGGAAAATCCATCGCGTTTCATGGCGCAATGCCACTTCTTCAGGGAATATTCCTGTATTAAATTGCATCAAGGTTTAAATACCCAATGGTTCACATGGATTGGTTATCATTTGGCCAATTGTCATCCACCATCACAATTAATTAATTAACTAGCAGCTGAATGCATAATTATACTGATTATACAGATACACACAAAAGCAAAACAACTCAACTATAACATAAATTAACATATGGATACACACATAAAATATGGCACAAATATAACCGAGTGGAATTCTGAAATAAAACACAACCATTAGTAAAAAAATAGACGTACTAAATAAAGCTCAATAGATCAATGAGATCAGTTCAATATATGAAAGCAAAGCGGAACATTAGTTGCTGCAGCAAAGTTGCAACAAGTAGTCATCTAATGCATTAAACTGTCACCAGAGAAAAAAAATCAGTAAAGACACCAGACGTCAATGTCCTCATTCAGCCCCTTGGGGACCAGAGTCTCTAACTTATGGATCCAAAAAGTCTCCTGGACAGAGAGATCCTTAACCCTATCACCACCCCTTCTGTTTAAGGGAACATATTTAATGCCTTTATATAATAAAGAAGAGGGATTCTTATTATGATGTGCCCACTTCCCGCTTGACCTCTTTAATGTCCGCTTGTAGGAGAGACTTCAAGTCGTTGCAAAGCCTCTCGAAGTCGCATCTCCTGACCGGCAAAAAAGCCGGGTTATAGGCCCCTTCCTCCTCTCCCTCCAGCTCCGTGTCGGTGTCCGGATTTTAAACCGGCGCCATTTCTCCCGCTCCTGGCCCGCCGAAGTAATCCCTGACATCGGCGATTTTCGGCCGCTTTTGACTCGCGGGTTTCTTTGGTGTCATCTCCGCACGTTCCGACAGTGCTGGTCAGCTTTTTTAATTGTGCTTGGGTGATTTTGGGGTGTTTTTATGGTGTTTTATTGTACGCACGGCACGGAGCTAGTGATCTAGACTTCCATACTCGTGTCCGTCGCGCATGCGCCTCCGGAATGCTTGTTTTTTAATCCTTGATGTACGCAGAATTATTACCAAATAAATATAATTTTATTATCTTTACATGCTTCATTATAGTGTATTGCGCTGTTTTTCTTGTATTTTTTCTGTAGTATAGGGGTGTTGAGCCACTCTAATATCAACAGCAGCAGACGACAGCACATGCTCCGATTATATACCTATGATTTTGTATTATTATCACTAAAGTGGTGTTTACTTTCACAGTGGGTATTCCAAGAATATTATTTGATGGTTATCTAGTTGTGCACAATATCACTTTATTCTCTATAGTTACACTTACTGACCAACAAGATATTAACGGAGACAAAGTCAGTGCAAAGCGCCTCAATATATTTACATGTTTATAAAGTCTTTGTTGCCATTGATTTAACGCCAGTGATCATGCACATTGTTCGTGTGACTAACATCTCCACTCATCATTAGCTCTACTGAGAAGCAGACGGAAGCTTCTTTAATGGAAAATTGGCGAGAACTCAATGTCCGTCTGTAGAGGGAGAGAGGTGGTGGCCCGGAATTAAAGGGGTTACACCCCATTTGGCCATCCCCTGACCTCACCAGGGAGACAAGGGGTTAACTGGGCTGAGGTCCAGAACTGTGATTTAACCCTTGTTAGGACATGTAAATGTGTATTCCCCTGTTCTCCTGTTTTATTGTAACATCTGGTTTAATCAGTGTCTGCATCACACACTAGGATCCATCCGGGAGCACAAGGGTTAATAGTTGTTTAGTGATTATAGCCCTTTGTGTAATTTTCCCGCCTTTCAGGCACCATTTGCAGGTTCCCATAGGCCGCCATTGAGGCTCCATGTGTTTCAATGGCGAATCTTGCTGTTGAGTCCTGTTTCCTGAGAAGACCAGCAGATGGCGTCCGAGAGGAAGAGCGGCGGTTTCCCATTGTAAGTCAATGGGCCCATTGACTTCAATGGAGAATCCTCGAAAGAGCTTTCCAGGAACGAGTTGGCTGCCGTCCAAACCGCTTAACCGCAAAACGGATACATTTTCAATAGGAGAGCTTTGATCACTTAACAAGTCAAGTTCAACGACAAGTGGTGTGGGAATAAACAGTTCTAGAGCACCTAGAAATAAAATTCTTTCTGCCCCTAGTTCCTAGTCCTCCCCCCACTCGACCACAACCGGGTCCCCGTATCCTGGACCCCCGATAAGGGTCGAACCGAGAAGAGCGGGTCGCGCCATAGGTTCCAATGGCGGCGGCAGAAACGGCTCAGGAAAACGGCAAAGTGTCAAAAGCTGAAATTTGGTAATCCATAGCTCCGGTTCCGGAGGGCCCAGAAGTCAGGGTTTGGGGTATCTGTAGTCACTGCTCCGGCATCGCTGCAGAACCATCCTTGACCCTCTTGGACCAACCCGACGGAGTATGGACCCCCTTGAAGGTTCAGAACTTTTCCCTTAGACTCCAATGGCGGCCAAACCCCATTGACTGGCTATGGCGGAAAACCCCCATTGACTTCAACGGCGGCGTCGCCCCGTTGAAAGTCTATGGCGGCGGATTCCCACAGCTGCCAACGGCGGCGGTTTGCCATTGAAAGTCTATGGCGACGGAGCCCGTTGTTTTCAATGGGGATTTAGTGAAAAACCGTGATTTAATTTACAGCGGAGATTTTTGTATTAAAATGTGAAACGGTTTTAAGTGTATTTGTGTATCTCTGGTTCCGAAGGTCGTAGCAAGTCTCAAATTCGACCATAGGGTGTCCCAGTTCCGGCATTGAGAACTGGGAAGTTTGGACCTGCTGGACCCAACGGAACCGGATATTTTAATATGTTTATGTTTTATCTTTCATACTGTGTTCCAAGGTATGGTAAAACCCAGAGGAAATTCCTTTGCATACCAGGGTAGCATATGGCCAGAAAGGCGACCCAATGTCTAGGACTTAAGTATGGTTCAAAGGATTTTGTCACCTCCACTGTTTGCATGAGGGCGGAGATTACTAAAACCAGAGCAGTCTTCAAGTGTTCCATTTCACACCTCACAACAAAGCATATCCTGCCAGGAATCCAATCTGCTAGACTAGCTGGCATTCCTGATGCAGAGGAGGGGTTACAGAAATGAGACCCCAGAGCTCTACTGCGCATGTACCAACTAGCAGGGGGGCATGTGTCAAAATGTGTTCCCACGTTAATGAGTGGCTAGAGTTAATTGAAAACCAATCCACTGTACTCAATGTTAAGGATAGGGCACAAAAGGTTTATAAACTGTTGTCCACCCTTTATCCTTTGTCTTCGGATATCATCTGAATTGTGACCTGATTGCGAGAGAATTGCTATGCTTCATACTTCTCATTCCCCATCCCCAAAGTAAGTGTACTTCTTGTCTGTTACTGTATTATTCGTGTGTTCACCTATCCAAAGGAATAAATATACTTTATTTTATCTAAGCCTCGTTCAGTTCAACCCAGTGATTTGTGTAACCTTAATACCTGTGACAGGCTATCGTCACAGGCTATTAAGTTAACTGGTGGCAGCGGTGGGATTGAACTGGACCTGGATTACAGTATTCTGCGGGGTACTGTGATCTAGTGGGAACTTGATGGTAATTGCAAGTTCCTGGGTCTAAAGATATTGAACACACGTTAGTGCAACAAGTAATGCAAGTTGTCACACCACCTCACTGCTGCGACCCAGAACCATGAGTGAAGCGGAAAACATCTACTACCTGAGAACTAGAAATCAGCTAAAAGACAAGTGCCGTGAATATGGACTGGAACATGAGGACCAGGAGGTCGAAGACATTGTTGTCGCAATCACGGCATATGAAGCCGAACGGGCAGAGTCTCATGCTACGGCTCAGCTTGCCCTTATACAGCCGCCCGGAGATCAGGGACTGAACCCAGTGCCGGAGAGGCAGAATCCCGGTGAGGGGACAAGTGCATCTCCTGGGACAAGTGCAACAGGAGGGGCACTGATGGCTGCGGCCACCAGTCCGTTTACCCCCGACATGTTAACACTGATCACCAAGTGGGGAGACCGAGGGACAGCGGAGGAGCGGCTAAAGTTTCCCTCAAAGGCAGTGAATAGACCCGCTTATTGCCCCCCGGTCCAACCCCGCAAAGATGAACTCCAACTGGACAAGCACAGTCTCACCAAGTACGTGGAAGGCACTGATCGGATCGACATGTTTTTAAGGAACTTTGAAACGCAGTGCCGGCGGTACAAGGTGCTTCCCGAGCATAGGGTTGCACGCCTGGACCCGCTACTCTCCGGCTTGGCTAAACAGACATTGATGGCGCTTACAGAGGAGTTTGCTGATGACTATGACCATCTGAAAGAACTTTTGCTATTGCAGCACGGTTTTACCCCTGAAGGTTACCGGGGTAAATTCCGGCTGGAGGAGAGGCAGCCTCAGGAGACCTATGTCACTTATGTGACCCGCATGGCTTTGTACGGGCTACACTGGGTGGAGGGCTCTGAGGCCAGGACTTACCAACGCCTGCTGGACCTCAACTTTCAGGAGCAGCTCATGCAGCAGTGCCCGCCGGCGGTGAGAGCTTGTGTGTATGATAAAAACCCCAAGACCTACACAGAGGCGGCAAGGAAGGCAGATGACTATGTGGTCAGCCGGTCCCAGATGACCGCCAAGGTACCAGCCAAAGCGGCGACTGCACCGGTGCCGGCCAAGAAAGCTGTGAGTACCCCCCCAGTGGACCCAAAAGCCGCCCGCGGGCAGCAGTTCACAGAAGGCGGGAGAGCTCCGGCATGAGCGCCGGTGCTACAATTGTAATAGCACTGGTCACCTCAGACCAGATTGCCCGGAACCCCTGCATTCCAACGGACCCCATCGGGGGCAATGCACCCCAGCTGCGAAGCCGGTAGCCTGCGTGCGGGTGGCTTCCACCAAAGAACCAGGACCGGTCATGGAAACAACTCCCAGCGAGACGTCCCATGTCACCCCAACCCCGGTTTCATCGGTGCCTACAGCCAGGAGCGGAGGACATCTCGGCGCAGACCTGCAGCAGACGGACGGCCGGAGCAAACATCTTACCCCGGTCACAGTCGGTGACCGGCAAGCAGTCGGCTTGCTGGATTCAGGAGCTGCAGTGACCCTGGTCCGACCTGATATGGTCCGGCCAGAGGAATTGCTCCCAGGCCCTGGGATGCAGATCACTGTGGCCGACGGAGAGCCACGTTTCCTGCAGGTGGCCCGCATCTTTTTGGATTGGGGGGTGGGCAAGGGTGGGCAAGGGTGTGCGGGAGGTGGGGGTTTTACCCGGTTTGGATGCCGACATTCTTTTGGGCAACGACCTGGGACCGATGACCTGCACCTACGACCGTGTGCCCCAGCCTGCTGCAGTGGCGACGGTTACCCGGAGCCAGACCGCGGCAATGCCGGCGGCGGCCGCACCAGTCCCCCAGCCTTTGGGACCAACGTTAGCGGAGGGCGCAGAGGAGCCCAGGGAGATAAGCCAGGATCAGTTGCAACCACAGGCTGACTTAATGTTCCCTCTCACTTTGTCCCCTTCCCCTGACAATGACATGAATGGGGGGTGGCCAGACTTAGGAGCCCAGTTTAGGGAGGCAGTGAAGGCAGACCCTACCCTGGCCGGCGTGAGACTTCGGGTGTCCGAATCTCAGGCAGGGGAGGGCACTGAGCGCTGCCTATGGCATAAGGGAATCCTATACAGAGAAGAAGGGAACCCGGGGATAGAGGAGGGATTGACCGGTAAGCGAAAGCTAGTAGTGCCCCAGGGGTACCGACAGCAATTGTTACGGGTAGCTCACTCTATTCCATTAGCGGGACATCAGGGGGTCACCAGAACGCGAGCCCGGTTGTTACAGCGTTACTACTGGCCGGGGGCATCCCGAGATGCGAGCAATTTCTGCCACTCTTGTGATGCCTGCCAGCGAGGGGGTAAGGCGGGCGACGGTGTGAAGGCACCCCTGAAACCCCTACCGATAATAGGGGAACCCTTCCAGAAGGTAGCGATGGACCTTATAGGACCCCTCATGATTCCTAGCAGGTCAGGGAAGCGCTACATCCTCACGGTGGTGGATTTTGCCACCCGGTACCCTGAGGCGGTAGCGCTTGGCACCATAAGTGCCAAGACAGTGGCAGCAGCTTTGCTGAACATTTTTGCTAGGGTAGGTTTCCGATCAGGGGTCGCAGTTCATGAGTGAACTGTTACATTGTCTCTGGGATGCCTGCGGTGTACAGCACCGGCGCACTACTCCTTACCATCCCCAGACAAACGGATTATGTGAGAGGTTTAATGGTACCCTGAAGCAGATGCTTCGGACCTTTATAGAGGCGGAGGGGAAAGACTGGGAGATTCACCTGCAGCACTTGCTGTTTGCATACCGAGAGGTACCACAAAAATCTACAGGCTTCTCCCCCTTCGAACTACTATATGGCCGCAGGGTACGTGGACCTCTGGACCTATTCCATGAGGGAGGGGAAGGGGAGGCTACTGCTACTGATGCTTCAGTGATCCAGTATGTAGTAGATCTCAGAGACCGGTTAGAGATGCTCATGGGTGTGGCCCAGGACCACCTCAGGTCCGCTCAGACCAAGCAAAAGCAATGGTATGACCGGCAGGCCCGTAGCAGAGAATTCATCCCAGGACAGCAGGTGCTTGTTCTCAAACCCACTCGGGAGAACAAGCTGATGGCTGCCTGGTCGGGACAGTACTCGGTTATCCGAAAGGGGAATGAGTGCAACTATGTTGTACAGGTAGCGCCTGAGAGGCACAAGACATACCACATCAACATGTTGAAAGAATACAGAGCACTGAGTATGGGAGCAGTGCTGGCCATTTGTAGCCCACTGCTGGAGGATCCGGCGAGCAATGCTCTGCCTGATCTCCTAGGGGAGGCTAGGCAGGGAAACACTGTAGAGCAGGTAGAGATAGGGGCACAGTTGAGTGCTAGGCAGAAAGGAGAAGCCAGGGACATGCTAGCTCAGTTTAGCGCCCTCTTCACTGACATGCCAGGGACCACACATCTCACAAAACACCCAGTACACACAGGGGACCTGCAGCCTCTGCATAAGCATGCTTATAGAGTGTCAGCAGAGGTCAAGACAAGTATGGAGAGAGAGATAGAGGAGATGCTGACCCTAGGGGTAATTACTCCGTCCCAGAGCCCTTGGGCAAGTCCAGTAGTCCTAGTTCCTAAGAAGGACAAGACCACCCGGTGTTGTGTGGACTACCGGTTGCTCAACGCTGGGACGGTGTCAGATGCTTACCCCATGTCCCGCATGGATGAGTTACTAGATGAACTAGTGGGGGCAAAGTATCTGACCACCATGGATTTGAGCAAAGGCTATTGGCAAATCCCACTGACCCTGGAGGCTAGGGAGAAGTCAGCATTCATCACTCCAAGTGGCCTCTATGAGTTTTTGGTGATGCCATTTGGGATGAAGAATGCCCCGGCTACCTTTCAACGCCTGGTCAATAGGTTACTGGAAGGGATGTAGAGCTATGCCAGGGCTTACTTAGATGACATTGCTGTCTTTAGTAGTTCCTGGGAATCCCACATAGGACATGTAACTGCAGTGCTGGATAGGATCAGGGAGGCTGGGCTTACCTTAAAACCCACTAAGTGTATGGTAGGGATGGCAGAAGTCCTGTACTTAGGGCACAGGGTGGGTGGAGGGCATCTCAAACCAGAGCCAGCCAAGGTAGAAGCCATAGTTGAGTGGCCTGTTCCAAAAACCAAGAAACAGGTCATGGCATTTTTGGGCACCGCAGGGTACTATAGGAAATTTGTCCCACAGTACAGCACCATGGCCAAACCCCTGACTGATCTGACTAAGAAGCAACTGCCTGTGCTTATTACCTGGACTCCTGCCTGTGAAACTGCTTTCCAGGCCCTGAAAACTGCGCTTGCTGGAGCCCCTATACTGGCTGTCCCAGACTATACCAAGCATTTTCTTATTCAGACTGATGCCTCAGACTTTGGAGTTGGGGCTGTGTTGAGCCAGGTGGGGGACGACGGCAAAGAGCACCCTGTGGTGTACCTCAGTCGCTAACTGCTCCCCAGGGAGGTGGCATATGCCACCATTGAGAAGGAGTGCTTGGCCATTGTGTGGGCACTCAAAAAGCTCCAGCCCTATGTATATGGGAGGGCTTTCACGGTCATCACAGACCACAATCCCCTGAGTTGGCTACAGAGGGTATCAGGGGAGAATGCCAAGTTGCTGAGATGGAGCTTGGCTTTGCAAGATTCTGAATTTACCATTAAACACAAAAAGGGCAGTGAAAACAGCAATGCTGATGGACTTTCACGCCAGGACTATCCCTCTGAGACTGAATTCATTAATGGTGCCAGCAGTGCCCCACTCCCCGTTAGGGCCAGTGGGCCACAGGTCACCCATTAAGAAGGGGAGGTGTAGAGGGAGAGAGGGGGTGGCCCGAGATTAAAGGGGTTACACCCCATTTGGCCATCCCCTGACCTCACCAGGGAGACAAGGGGTTAACTGGGCTGAGGTCCAGAACTGTGATTTAACCCTTGTTAGGACATGTAAATGTGTATTCCCCTGTTCCCCTGTTTTATTGTAACATCTGGTTTAATCAGTGTCTGCATCACACACACACTAGGATCCATCTGGGAGCACAAGGGTTAATAGTTGTTTAGTGATTATAGCCCTTTGTGTAATGTTCCCGCCTTTCAGGCACCATTTTGCAGGCTCCCATAGGCCGCCATTGAGGCTCCATGTGTTTCAATGGCGAATCTTGCTGTTGAGTCCTGTTTCCTGAGAAGACCAGCAGATGGCGTCCAAAGGAAGAGCGGCGGTTTCCCATTGTAAATCAATGGGCCCATTGACTTCAATGGAGAATCCTCGAAAGAGCTTTCCAGGAACGAGTTGGCTGCCGTCCAAACCGCTTAACCGCAAAGCGGATACATTTTCAATAGGAGAGCTTTGATCACTTAACAAGTCAAGTTCAACGACAAGTGGCGTGGGAATAAACAGTTCTAGAGCACCTAGAAATAAAATTCTTTCTGCCCCTAGTTCTTAGACCTCCCCCCACTCGACCACAACCAGGTCCCCGTATCCTTGACCCCCGATAAGGGTCGAACCGAGAAGAGCGGGTCGCGCCATAGGTTCCAATGGCGGCGGCAGAAACGGCTCAGGAAAACGGCAAAGTGTCAAAAGCTGAAATTTGGTAATCCATAGCTCCGGTTCCGGAGGGCCCAGAGGATCAGGGTTTGGGGTATTTGTAGTCACTGCTCCGGCATCGCTGCAGAACCATCCTTGACCCTCTTGGACCAACCCGACGGAGTATGGACCCCCTAGAAGGTTCGGGACTTTTCCCTTAGACTCCAATGGCGGCCAAACCCCATTGACCGGCTATGGCGGAAAACCCTCATTGACTTCAACGGCGGCGTCGCCCCGTTGAAAGTCTATGGCGGCGAATTCCCATAGCTGCCAACAGCGGCGGTTTGCCATTGAAAGTCTATGGCGACGGAGCCCGTTGTTTTCAATGGGGATTTAGTGATTTAATTTACAGCGGAGGTTTTAAGTGTATTTTTGTATCTCTGGTTCAAAAGGTCGTAGCAAGTCACAAATTGGACCATAGGGTGTCCCAGTTCTGGCATTGAGAACTGGGAAGTTTGGACCTGCTGGACCCAACGGAACCAGATATTTTAATATGTTTATGTTTTATCTTTCATACTGTGTTCCAAGGTATGGGTAAAACCCAGAGGAAATTCCTTTGCATACCAGGGTAGCATATGGCCAGAAAGGCGACCCAATGTCTAGGACTTAAGTATGGTTCAAAGGATTTTGTTACCTCCACTGTTTGCATGAGGGTGGAGATTACTAAAACCAGAGCAGTCTTCAAGTGTTCCATTTCACATCTCACAACAAAGCATATCCTGCCAGGAATCCAATCTGCTAGACTAGCTGGCATTCCTGATGCAGAGGAGGGGTTACAGAAATGAGACCCCAGAGCTCTACTGCGCATGTACCAACTAGCAGGGGGGCATGTGTCAAAATGTGTTCCCACGTTAATGAGTGGCTAGAGTTAATTGAAAACCAATCCACTCTACTCAATGTTAAGGATAGGGCACAAAAGGTTTATAAACTGTTGTCCACCCTTTATCCTTTGTCTTCGGATATCATCTGAATTGTGACCTGATTGCGGGAGAATTGCTATGCTTCATACTTCTCATTCCCCATCCCCAAAGTAAGTGTACTTCTTGTCTGTTACTGTATTATTCGTGTGTTCACCTATCCAAAGGAATAAATATACTTTATGTGGACGGATGTTCACAGAGGTACACAATTAGGAGGCTTTATAATGTGAAATTATAATAGGTTTTATTGTGCCTGTTCCTCTTCATCAGGAAATTAGTTCACATCTCCCTTAGTCAAGCAGTTCTCACAGCCCCAAAACATATAGCATGAAAATAAGCAGATATAAGCAGTCTCTTATGAATAAACGTGTTATCTGTTTCTTGGAGGGAAAATCTTCTCACTTCCTGGTTCAGCTTCAGGTGTAGTAGTTTTCCCTGGGTCTTGAAATCAGCTCTGCTGTGTTTTCTGACAGAGCTCAAGACATGTGATGCCTCCAAAGGTCAGCTCAAAAGTGAGCTAAAGAGTCAGTCAGAGCTAGGGAGGAGTTACTTCCTGTCTCAAAGGCAGGCTTTTTCTACTACCTGTAATCAGGCAGGTGGTGCTAGATAATTTGCTACCAGCAGTTAACCACCACACTGCTGGATTAAAGGCACCTTTGTGAACAGGGATAAGTCCCCTGTTACATACCTCCCCTGTTTGTGGGAAGCTCGGGCTTACCACGGCCAAAGCCCATCCTTCCACTCTTATTCGAGATCTTTCTGTGACTTGAATGAGAGTGGATGAAGGAAGAGAACCCTCTGTCCCGCTGGGATTGGAGCCCTTTCTCCAGTTTATTTTTGTCTCCTCCGAAGGTGCTTGAGATCAGCACTCCTCAGTCGCTCGAGGAGGACTTTTTCCACGTAAAGTCTTTTTATCGTGTGCGTGGTCATGAGATTTCTGTTGCGTCGGGCACTCCTCTTTTTATAGACAACGTGTATGGCAACAGTTGTAGAGCAGTTAGGACTAGCCCTTAGAGTTTTCTGCTCTTCTCCACACTACGGAGTCGCCAGTTCACCTTCTTTGGGACTGAGTTGCACCTCCACCTCCTTTTCCAGAGAACGTCCTATTTTTTCAGCTTCCTCAGCTAAGGATTCTTCTGGCTTTGATTCCGCACTCCTACCTCTGTTTGTTGCCTGTTGGGCAGCTGTAGGTTTGGCTAGTGCTTTCTTAGGTGGCTGTAATAGAGTCTCCTTCATATTCTGGAGCTCCGTAATTTTTGTTGTCAAGGTTGCCGCTGCGTCTGTTTCCTCCTTGGTGTACTGACTCAAGGGAATGGAACAGTCTCTCTGTCTCTCCAGCTCTTGCTCCAGTTTCTGAGCCTTCTCACGCTCCCTCTCATACAGAGTCACCTGGTATCAAAGCACCGCCTCCAATGATGCTCTGAAGACATGCAGCGTGGCCTTTAGCTCCTCATACTGGTCTGTGGGGACGTACTGGGTATTCAGACGTTCCTGAAGCGCTTGTACCTCTTTTGCAGCCTGCAGCTTTTCTTCCTGCAACGTTTGCTGCTTCTCCTCAGCATACTGGAGGTGTGTACGCAGACCTTGCAGTTGGTTCTGCAGTCGGTGCTCTGCTTCAAACATTTCCTCTTTCAAAAGTTTATTTATTTCTTTAAGAGCCTGCAGCTCTTCATTCTTTCCCTTGACTTATTCTGTCAACTCAGAATTTTCTTTTTTTAATCTTAAATTTTCTCTTTTTTCAGTTTCTGTACTATTCAGGGCTTCCTTGCAGTCCACCTTCCATTTTTGCACATCTGCTTGGAGGCAGGCTGTCTCCTGGCGTGAAACTTCCATCTCCAGGTTTAAGTTCTGAAGCTCCTTCTGAGAGACTTTGAGATCTAAGTTAAGATGTAGGATAGTTTTCCTTGAAATGTCCAGCTCCTCAGTGAGACTGTGTAGTTCCTTTCTGGAAACTTCCAGGTCTGTGCGGCAGCTGTTGGTCTCATGATGTGAGGCATCCAGTGCTCTGTGGAGTGTCTGAACCTCTTTCTGAGCTACGTCCACCTCTATCTGGACACTGTTGACCTCCTGTTGTGAGGCATTCAGCTCTATGCGAAGAGTGTGAACCTCTTGCTGGAAGACTGTCATCTGCTTCAGTGCCTCCTCATACTTACGCTTTAGCGTAGCCACTATTTTATCAGATTGGCTCTGCTTTTCATCCATGGCGGAAATAGCAGCATTTGCAGTATCTAGCTCAGTCTTGAGATCGTCCAATTCTGTCCTGGCTGTAGAGTACATTGCAATCACATATTCCTGTAGCTTCACGTTATTTTTCAGTAGCTCCGCGTAACCATCTTTCTTTTGATTCAATTGTTCACGGAGAAAATCACAGTCACGCCTGGCAATTTTCAGGGCGTCTTCAGGGCTGGTCATGGGATCGTCACTCACTGGTTCTGGCTCCGCTTCCCTGGGATGACTGGTTGAGGGTTCCTCACTGTTGGCACCGGACAGACACTTCTTTGGGGTACACGACTTCTGCCTTGGGCCCTCTGGATATTCGGTTATACGCGGGACGAATTCTCCATTTTCTCTAGCCTGCAGGGCATCTCGGTCCCCCTTTTTCTCCACAGGATCTGCGGACGTGTCTGTTACTTCCACGGTAAGTGAAGAACCGCTTTTCTTTTTCTTTCTTTTTGATTTGGATGACACCGTCCCTTCAGGGATACTGGGGTCTCCATCTTCATTATATACGCCAGGCTTTTCTTGCAGCTGCTTTAGCTGACAGAAATATTCGGTGATCCACTGCTCCCGCTCTGTCTCCTGCTGATCATATTCGTCATCAAAGGGAGCGGTCTTTTCTGTTCGTGCCGAGTTCAGGCACCTCCACCATTCTTGGGGTGTTTTGTGGGTGTGACTCGGTTCGGGTTCCCCGTAAGAGATGTCTTCCTCTTTATTGGACTGGAAGGGCCACTCTTCCGTGGGGTAGGGTTCATTACAGGAACGCTGCATCTTGTCCTCCATTTTTAGGCTATCAGGTGTAATTTTCTTCCTGACCTCAGGAGGCACTATTGCAGCTGTTGCCACTGTATTTGCTAGAACCCCCAATTGTGGTAGTCCTACAGATGGGCATATTTTGCTTGTAGAGGTCGTAGCTCTCACAGGCATCTCTGTAGACTTTTCTTTCTTGGGTAATTTTTTTTTTCTTCAATATCAGCAGTACTGTGCATGCATTTTCTTTTATCAGGTATACAAGATTGTGCAGTTGCTAGGTAAAAAAGTCTATTTGCTATACACCATTTATTTGCTGGGTGCAATCCCTCCGCTTCAGCAACAGAATTTGGTTTTCTGCCTGAGTTCAGTAATTTTCAGTCTCATCTTTGGGTATTATGGCATTCACACTTCACACTTTGGGTGTCTGTTTTGCTCCCAAAATAATAGGCGTACTTTTTTACTTGCAGAAAAAAAAACATTCTTTGCAGTGGACTCAACACTCAGCAATTGGCTTTGAAAAACCTTTTCCTTTATAGGGCAATTTTACACTCAGCATTTGTTTGCTAAAAATTCCCTTGCTTCAGCACAGTCTTGTATCAATTTTCACACTTTTCTGCATATACTCAATTCACAGCTGGTAGCCCTATGCGGTGTGGCAACCTTTATTTGCAAAATCAGTACCACTCGTGGGTCATTCACTGTATTCACTGCTTCATCTGTATTCACTGCTTCAGCGAAACTTTTGAAAACAACAAACACCTATCCCTTTCCAAGGGCTGACTCACTTCTTGAACCCTGACTATGGCTGAAAGGCAAAGACCCCTATTTCAATGACCATATTACGCTTTGTGATAGGCAAATATAGTTTTAGCTGCTTCAGCAGTCTCCCTCCTCTTGGGATTGGGGTAAAGAGTCCATCTGTGTTTTTGTAAGTTTCAATGCAGTGTAAGTTTCAGTGCAGTGGTGTGTCCCTTTAATTCTGATCTCTGCTGCATGAGGTTTTTTTTTTTTTTTCTAAGTTTCTCAGACTTGTTTGTAGGCAAAAAAGCATAACAAAAATTTCACATAAAACTCTCTGGTCCTTTTTAACTACAAAGACACCTCTTGTCCCACCTCGGACACCATATGTGGACGGACGTTCACAGAGGTACACAATTAGGAGGCTTTATAATGTGAAATTATAATAGGCTTTATTGTGCCTGTTCCTCTTCCTCAGGAAATTATCCACACACAGGGGGGGGGGGAACAAAGCTTCCATTCACTTGGGAGTATTTCTAGTGAAATCCTATGCAATTAGTTCACATCTCCCTTAGTCAAGCAGTTCTCGCAGCCTAATAAACATATAGCATGAAAATAAGCAAATATAAGCAGTCTCTTATGAATAAAAATGTTATCTGTTTATTGGAGGGAAAATCTTCTCACTTCCTGGTTCAGCTTCAGGTATAGTAGTTTTCCCTGGGTCTTGAAATCAGCTCTGCTGTGTTTTCTGACAGAGCTCAAGACATGTGATGCCTCCAAAGGTCAGCTCAAAAGTGAGCTAAAGAGTCAGTCAGAGCTAGGGAGGAGTTACTTCCTATCTCAAAGGCAGGCTTTTTCTACTACCTGTAATCAGGCAGGTGGTGCTAGTTAATTTGCTACCAGCAGTTAACCACCACACTGCTGGATTAAAGGCACCTTTGTGAACAGGGATAAGTCCCCTGTTACACTTTATTATATCTAAGCCTCGTTCAGTTCAACCCAGTGATTTGTGTAACCTTAATACCTGTGACAGGCTATCGTCACACCGTCATTGTTTTGCATTGTTCATCATTGTGACTAAGGCCCGTATTTGGAGAAAATAGAAAATAATATATATGACATTTTCCCCCTATAATTAGATAGAGTTTGCTGCTATATAAACTACACATGATTTATCTGAGTTCAGTGGAGACCTCCTATAAAGACTAATCATGGTATAGTCTGTGTATGCATTTGTGTGCATTTTGTCCAATGGAACAAGGCGTATGGTTTGTACCTTATATATATTTGTGTGTATAATTCCTCGGTTCTTTTTCCCTGCAGATGTGGCACAGTCACTAGCGCTGACTCAATCATCACTCTTTGCTGCAACGGGATGCTAGGTCGTTATGTCAGTGTGGTTATTACTGGACTCTCAAAGATTCTCACCCTGTGTGAAGTGGAAGTCTATGAGGAGAAACCAAAATCGGAGCATCATGTCTGCTGGTAGATCTTATCCGCACCGTCTTACCATTTCACATATTAATTGAACTTCCAGAAATACCCAGATTGAGCCAAATCCCCTATTTCTCTTTTTTTATCCAGCGGCACATGCTTTCTGATCCTGTTTAAACACTCCTGGAACTATAAGGAATTCTTCAACAAAGACACATTTTCTAATGCAAAACATTTATAGACATCTATGAGAGAGATTGAGGGAGAGAGAACACAATGTTTTGGGCCTTCTATTTGCCCTTCATGAGGTCTGCATCAGAAGGGCTTCCACCCAATAAAGTGTTGTGGAATTGCATTTCTTTTTTCTGTGCCTACACCTGGAATAAATATTACAAAAGTTTTGCATCAAAAACCATGATGAATTAATTGATCTTGCATAGAATCTCTAATCCTTTATGTGCTGTAACTTTCATGCTCACCACAAACCAGGACCGGACTGTGGGAATGAGGTGGGGATAGTGAAACACCGACCATAGACCACGGAGCCCTGTCCGGATTGCGTATTCCGTAGTTGTGCGTATCCGGGTCGGAGTTAGAAAATGCAGAGTAATCCATAGGCTAGCTAGGGTCAAGGCAGGCGTCACAGGAGTGATGGTCGAGGTCATAGGCTGGGGTCAAGGCAGGCGGCACAGGAGCGGAGTCGAGGTCACAAGCTGGGGTCAAAGCTGGTGGCATAGTAACGTAGTCGAGGTCACAGGCTAGGGTCGGTACAGAAATATGCTTCAGCGTAGAGGCGTCGGCATAAGGACAAAGCAAGTTAGAAATTATTTCAAAACCTCAATACATTATTATGTGTAGACCGCTGACTACTTGTTTGACTGGATGACTGACTGGGTGAGTGGGTGACTTGACTGGGTGACTGACTGGGTGACTTAACTGACTGGGTGGGTGACTGACTGACTGCAGTCAGTGGGGGAAGGGGGGGGTGAGGGGTAGGGAGGGAAGAATCCTGCTCAGCTCAAAATAGACTTTCTAGGGAGGTGCTATCAGGGTGAAACTTAGCGTATAGGAGAAGAGAGAAAGAACCCTATGTGATGCACTCAGCCCTACTAATAAAAATAATAAACTTTTATTTATTGAAAAATGCAAACATAACAAATATATTTAAAACCTAAAAAAGTGTACTGTGCAGTTCTAATGTGCATTCACTCTAAATGACCAGATAGTGTCATAACTCGTGTGATGCACAGTAGATGCAAGAGACTGTAGATTCTCACAACATTAGTGTATGAATATAGTGGATGCACACAGTATATGACCCTGTGGGGGAAACAACTGATGTGCACTCTACACAGGTGTTATAATACACAGGCACTGGGAGCATTAGTAATGCATTGGTGGTGCAACCCTGTGTAACAAGGCTGCAATGAGGTGCATAACACTGCTGCATACACAGGGAGCCAAATGCAGACCCAGATAGGGAAAAGACCCCCCTGATGACAAATCAATGGGAGCGCTACTAGGAGGAGGGTGCAGGTAAGTATACCCCGTTATTAGCCTCATGAGAGTACTCCAGACTGATAGCCAGGACTCACACTTTGTCAGCTCCTTCCAGAGGGGGGGGAAAGATGTAGTCACAACCCTGCTGTGTATGTATACTTTAGAGCTAGCCAGTGCCAGCAGAGACTCTAATATGCCTAATTTCTAGCTAGTGGGATCCACATCTGTGGCCCACATCAAAGTTTAAAGCTAATCTACAGGACGTGAACAAACTCCTATGAGTTTGACTCTGCAACAGTACAGCCGGCGTCGCTATGACGTCATCCCGACGCGCGTTTCGTTCCAGCAAGGGAACTTCTTCCGGGGAGGGAGGGCGCCCTGCACAGACCTGCCTTTTAAACCCTGCTGTTGCCATGGAGCGCTGGCAACACACTTAGAGGAAAGCTCCTCCTTTGCCTTATGCTGTCAGCGCGGCCCCTGGTATCAGTTGTGCAGATAAGGTCTGTGACAAGGGTATCCTGTAGTTAAAAATACATGTGGGGGTTAAAAAACCTTTAATAAAGCAGATGCACGCAAAATGACTGGTTGCCTTATTGTGTGTGGTGATGTAAATATACCCTATTGTAGTTGCAGTATTATTAGGATCTAAATGCTGATATTGTGATTGTTTTAAACTTAAATGCATACATATCCCCTCTATTAATTATAATGTTATTATTTTATTAAGAGAGCCTGGGCATTTAGATATATGTATACATTAATATAAGTGTACATAGTGGTTCTGAGGTAAGTGTTGGTGGTCCCATCCATAGATGTATTGATGTATTAAAGGATGGGGAGGTTAGAGAAGGCGCATGGGGAAGAGGGTCTCATAGGAATGCACTATAATTGAAATCCTCATTCAAACCATGAGGTGCCTGCGTGCCCAGAATGAAAATCCATCTAGCCTCTTTTCTCAGTAAAGCATTGTCAATATCGCCTCCACGGAGGCCAAGTGATACATGTTCAATGCATTGAAAACCCACTGATGTAGTATCACCATGATGTAACAAATTGATGTGTCGTGCCAACGGCGTATCTACTTCATTTCTGATGGTACTTACATGTTCAAGGATGCGGCGACGTAGTTGGCGTGAAGTTTTGCCCACATACATCAAACCGCATCTACATGTCGCTAGATAGATCACTGCACTTGTTTTACAGTTGAAGTAGTCCTTGATAGTATATGTGGCTGAACCAGTGGCATTTTTGAAAGTTTTTGTGAATTAATGTGACCACATGCCTTGCAAGTCCCGCACTTGAAAGTGCCCTTTGTGGTGTTACTGAGCCAAGTTGTTGTGTTTGGTGTTTTATAGTGGCTATGTACTAGGGTGTCAGACAGGTTTTTGGGTCTCCTGTATATGATGGATGGGGTATCATTAAGCACTGACTTATATACCTCATCCTCCAAGAGGATGTGCCAGTGTTTATTGAGGACCCTTTTGATCTCTCTCCACTGTCTACTGTACGTACCAATTATTCTTACTGTATTTGGTTCGTTCACCATTTGCTTTTTACCATACAGTAGCATGTTCCGGTCTGAATATTTGGCTCGTTTATAAGCTCTATTAATACAGCTCTTACTGTAGCCTCTATCCATAAACTTCTTGCTCATAATTTGACATTGTTTCTCAAAATCACCACTTGTGGAGCAGTTTCTTTTAGCTCGTAAGAACTGTCCCACTGGGATGCCCTCAACCTGCGGTCTGGGATGATGACTACTGAAAGACAACAGGTTGTTGGTAGCAGTAGCCTTGGTGTGGACTGTGGACTGAAGGACGCCATCGTTGTCCTTGAAAATCACTAGGTCCAAGAATGTAATCTGGTCCTGATTAATTTCACTCGTTAGGCGTAGGTTGTGATTATTACAGTTCAGTGCTGTCACAAAGGCATTAAATTCTGCTACTGTCCCATTCCACAGACACAGCACGTCATCAATGTAGCGTGACCATAATTCGACGTGCTGTGTATGTGTTAGCATCTCCTGAGAGAAGACCGTCATCTCCTCCCACCAACCCAGGTAGATATTTGCATACGTAGGGGCACATGTGGTGCCCATAGCAGTACCCTGGAGTTGGTGGTAGAAGGTGCCCTTAAACAAGAAATAATTGTGCTTAAGAACATAATCCAAAAGCTCAAGTATGAATTCATTATGATTATTGTAATCAGAGCTTCGGTTTTTCAGAAAATGTGACACAGATCTGATTCCCACATCATGTTGGATACTGGTATACAGGGATTCCACATCAAGTGATGCCAAGAATGTATGTTTGGATACCTGTATACCATCTATTCTCCTTAGAATATCTGTGGTGTCAATTGTGTGGGAAGGAAGATTGGTTACATACGGTCTCAAAACTTGATCCAGATAGGTACTGGCAGGTTCATTGAGGGATTCTATGCCGGAGACAATAGGTCTTCCAGGGGGGTTAACGGCATTTTTATGTAACTTAGGAATACTATAAAATGTGGCTATTTTAGGCTTCTCAACCATCATGTACTTAAATTCCTGTGGCGAGATTACTTTGTTATCCAGACCCTTCTGTAAAATTTTCCTCAGGCTTTTAGAGAAAGCCAGAGTAGGGTCCTGTTGTAACGCAGCATAACATTTTTTATCTTTTAGTAGCCTCACATTTTCTAAGACGTATTTGTCTTCTTCTAAGATTACAATGTTCCCCCCTTTGTCGGCGGGCTTGATAATAATCCCTTTTAATTCTGAAAGTTCTTTTAATGCACTTTTTTCATCTCTTGTGAGGTTTTCTTGACCCCCTCCTGTGGACATTTTTTGAAAATCTTTGGTGACTAGTTTGAGAAACATATTGATGTTGGTATCAGCACTTAGGGACGGCGAGAACTTGCTTTTGGGTCTGAGTGTGGTAAAGGGGCCGAGACCAGGAGGTCTATTCGTCTCCTCCTCTAAGGATGACAGCATTTTGAGGTATTCACGGTCTTGGTCGTCAGTTAGCTCCATAAACTCCTGGGTTAGAGTCATATTTTCCCGTCTTTTATGGAATTTTTTAAGGGCCAACTTACGTCCAAAAAGATTAATATCTTTCACCCAAGTGAATACATCAAAGTTACATGCAGGGGTAAATGATAGGCCTTTTCTAAGGACTTGTTCTTGTATTGGGGTAAGGGTGATGTTAGTCAGATTAATGACTTGTAATTCATTCTGTTTGTTTGTTATTACTGACGATGCCGTCTCCGCCAGTTCCTCCCTCTCCCCCTGTATCCCCATATGTCTCTGTTCCTTAGTTTTTCTCTTGCCTCGTCTTGTTGTTCGCCACTGCCTCTTGGACCCCCACCTCGTCCACCTCTCCCCCGTTGTGATTCTAAAAAAGGAACCTGGGGATTGGTGATGTTTGTATTGTTGGGATTTGTATTGCTCTCCTCCACATCGGAGTTTTCCCATTCCGTGGACGAGTCGTGGTATTCCTTATTTTGGTTTTTATGTGGTTTGTAGATGTTACCAGTTTTGAAGTCATTTGCGTCTCGCAGAAATTTTGTATGTTTGCGTGCCTTTATTTCTTTTGTGAATTTTTCTATATTTTTCTTAAGTTTTGATTCTAATTCCACGTACTCAGGTTCCTCAGACCACTTGCCTGTCTGTGCAAGCTCTAGATCTAATTCCACTGTGGCTTCTTCAAGTTTAGTGGATTCATACTGTATTAACAGTGTCATTAATTCAGTCGAACAAGTGAAAAGTATACGTTCCCATTTTTTGATGAATGTTTCATCTTGAACTGCAAAAGCAGGGAACGTATTTATTCTGAGACCACGTGGTATAAACCCTTTGGTTATATAGTTTTTTAAACTTGTGGTTTCCCAGAAAAATCTTGTTTCTTTCTTAAATTTCTTTTCTAAATTTTGAAAGTATGTTTTAATGTCATCTGTAACACTCGGTATGTTATCTGCTTGATTCAGAGAAAACAGTTGATCAGCCTCCAATTGTCTTTCTTTGGAGGTGATTCTGTTTGTGAGAAAACCTGCCATATCATACGTGGTGAGCGGGCTTAGGATAAATTGAAAGAACCTAGGTTCAAATTGATGCAGTCAGTGGGGGACGGGGGGGGGGTGAGGGGTAGGGAGGGAAGAATCCTGCTCAGCTCAAAATAGACTTTCTAGGGAGGTGCTATCAGGGTGAAACTTAGCGTATAGGAGAAGAGAGAAAGAACCCTATGTGATGCACTCAGCCCTACTAATAAAAATAATAAACTTTTATTTATTGAAAAATGCAAACATAACAAATATATTTAAAACCTAAAAAAGTGTACTGTGCAGTTCTAATGTGCATTCACTCTAAATGACCAGATAGTGTCATAACTCGTGTGATGCACAGTAGATGCAAGAGACTGTAGATTCTCACAACATTAGTGTATGAATATAGTGGATGCACACAGTATATGACCCTGTGGGGGAAACAACTGATGTGCACTCTACACAGGTGTTATAATACACAGACACTGGGAGCATTAGTAATGCATTGGTGGTGCAACCCTGTGTAACAAGGCTGCAATGAGGTGCATAACACTGCTGCATACACAGGGAGCCAAATGCAGACCCAGATAGGGAAAAGACCCCCCTGATGACAAATCAATGGGAGCGCTACTAGGAGGAGGGTGCAGGTAAGTATACCCCGTTATTAGCCTCATGAGAGTACTCCAGACTGATAGCCAGGACTCACACTTTGTCAGCTCCTTCCAGAGGGGGGGGAAGATGTAGTCACAACCCTGCTGTGTATGTATACTTTAGAGCTAGCCAGTGCCAGCAGAGACTCTAATATGCCTAATTTCTAGCTAGTGGGATCCACATCTGTGGCCCACATCAAAGTTTAAAGCTAATCTACAGGACGTGAACAAACTCCTATGAGTTTGACTCTGCAACAGTACAGCCGGCGTCGCTATGACGTCATCCCGACGCGCGTTTCGTTCCAGCAAGGGAACTTCTTCCGGGGAGGGAGGGCGCCCTGCACAGACCTGCCTTTTAAACCCTGCTGTTGCCATGGAGCGCTGGCAACACACTTAGAGGAAAGCTCCTCCTTTGCCTAATGCTGTCAGCGCGGCCCCTGGTATCAGTTGTGCAGATAAGGTCTGTGACAAGGGTATCCTGTAGTTAAAAATACATGTGGGGGTTAAAAAACCTTTAATAAAGCAGATGCACGCAAAATGACTGGTTGCCTTATTGTGTGTGGTGATGTAAATATACCCTATTGTAGTTGCAGTATTATTAGGATCTAAATGCTGATATTGTGATTGTTTTAAACTTAAATGCATACATATCCCCTCTATTAATTATAATGTTATTATTTTATTAAGAGAGCCTGGGCATTTAGATATATGTATACATTAATATAAGTGTACATAGTGGTTCTGAGGTAAGTGTTGGTGGTCCCATCCATAGATGTATTGATGTATTAAAGGATGGGGAGGTTAGAGAAGGCGCATGGGGAAGAGGGTCTCATAGGAATGCACTATAATTGAAATCCTCATTCAAACCATGAGGTGCCTGCGTGCCCAGAATGAAAATCCATCTAGCCTCTTTTCTCAGTAGAGCATTGTCAATATCGCCTCCACGGAGGCCAAGTGATACATGTTCAATGCATTGAAAACCCACTGATGTAGTATCACCATGATGTAACAAATTGATGTGTCGTGCCAACGGCGTATCTACTTCATTTCTGATGGTACTTACATGTTCAAGGATGCGGCGACGTAGTTGGCGTGAAGTTTTGCCCACATACATCAAACCGCATCTACATGTCGCTAGATAGATCACTGCACTTGTTTTACAGTTGAAGTAGTCCTTGATAGTATATGTGGCTGAACCAGTGGCATTTTTGAAAGTTTTTTGTGAATTAATGTGACCACATGCCTTGCAAGTCCCGCACTTGAAAGTGCCCTTTGTGGTGTTACTGAGCCAAGTTGTTGTGTTTGGTGTTTTATAGTGGCTATGTACTAGGGTGTCAGACAGGTTTTTGGGTCTCCTGTATGTGATGGATGGGGTATCATTAAGCACTGACTTATATACCTCATCCTCCAAGAGGATGTGCCAGTGTTTATTGAGGACCCTTTTGATCTCTCTCCACTGTCTACTGTACGTACCAATTATTCTTACTGTATTTGGTTCGTTCACCATTTGCTTTTTACCATACAGTAGCATGTTCCGGTCTGAATATTTGGCTCGTTTATAAGCTCTATTAATACAGCTCTTACTGTAGCCTCTATCCATAAACTTCTTGCTCATAATTTGACATTGTTTCTCAAAATCACCACTTGTGGAGCAGTTTCTTTTAGCTCGTAAGAACTGTCCCACTGGGATGCCCTCAACCTGCGGTCTGGGATGATGACTACTGAAAGACAACAGGTTGTTGGTAGCAGTAGCCTTGGTGTGGACTGTGGACTGAAGGACGCCATCGTTGTCCTTGAAAATCACTAGGTCCAAGAATGTAATCTGGTCCTGATTAATTTCACTCGTTAGGCGTAGGTTGTGATTATTACAGTTCAGTGCTGTCACAAAGGCATTAAATTCTGCTACTGTCCCATTCCACAGACACAGCACGTCATCAATGTAGCGTGACCATAATTCGACGTGCTGTGTATGTGTTAGCATCTCCTGAGAGAAGACCGTCATCTCCTCCCACCAACCCAGGTAGATATTTGCATACGTAGGGGCACATGTGGTGCCCATAGCAGTACCCTGGAGTTGGTGGTAGAAGGTGCCCTTAAACAAGAAATAATTGTGCTTAAGAACATAATCCAAAAGCTCAAGTATGAATTCATTATGATTATTGTAATCAGAGCTTCGGTTTTTCAGAAAATGTGACACAGATCTGATTCCCACATCATGTTGGATACTGGTATACAGGGATTCCACATCAAGTGATGCCAAGAATGTATGTTTGGATACCTGTATACCATCTATTCTCCTTAGAATATCTGTGGTGTCAATTGTGTGGGAAGGAAGATTGGTTACATACGGTCTCAAAACTTGATCCAGATAGGTACTGGCAGGTTCATTGAGGGATTCTATGCCGGAGACAATAGGTCTTCCAGGGGGGTTAACGGCGTTTTTATGTAACTTAGGAATACTATAAAATGTGGCTATTTTAGGCTTCTCAACCATCATGTACTTAAATTCCTGTGGCGAGATTACTTTGTTATCCAGACCCTTCTGTAAAATTTTCCTCAGGCTTTTAGAGAAAGCCAGAGTAGGGTCCTGTTGTAACGCAGCATAACATTTTTTATCTTTTAGTAGCCTCACATTTTCTAAGACGTATTTGTCTTCTTCTAAGATTACAATGTTCCCCCCTTTGTCGGCGGGCTTGATAATAATCCCTTTTAATTCTGAAAGTTCTTTTAATGCACTTTTTTCATCTCTTGAATGACTGGGTGGGTGACTGACTGGGTGGGTGACTGACTGACTGACTGGGTGGGTGAGTGACTGACTGGGTGGGTGAGTGACTGACTGAGTGGGTGAGTGACTGACTGGGTGGGTGACTTGACTGGGTGACTGACTGACTGGGTGACTTGACTGGGTGACTGACTGGGTGGGTGAGTGACTGACTGGGTGGGTGAGTGACTGACTGGGTGGGTGAGTGACTGACTGACTGACTGACTGACTGGGTGGGTGGGTGACTGACTGGGTGGGTGACTGACTGACTGGGTGGGTGACTGACTGGGTGGGTGACTGACTGGGTGACTGACTGGGTGGGTGGGTGACTGACTGACTGACTGGGTGGGTGACTGACTGGGTGGGTGACTGACTGACTGGGTGGGTGACTGACTGGGTGGGTGGGTGACTGACTGACTGACTGGATGGGTGACTGACTGACTGGGTGGGTGACTGACTGGGTGGGTGGGTGACTGACTGACTGGGTGGGTGGGTGGGTGACTGACTGGGTGGGTGACTGACTGGGTGGGTGAGTGACTGACTGGGTGGGTGAGTGACTGACTGGGTGGGTGACTTGACTGGGTGACTGACTCACTGACTGGGTGACTTGACTGGGTAACTGGGTGGGTGGGTGAGTGACTGACTGGGTGGGTGGATGAATGACTGGGTGGGTGACTGACTGGGTGGGTGACTGACTGGGTGGGTGACTGACTGACTGGGTGGGTGACTGACTGACTGGGTGGGTGAGTGACTGGGTGGGTGAGTGACTGACTGGGTGGTTGAGTGACTGACTGGGTGGGTGACTTGACTGGGTGGGTGACTTGACTGGGTGACTGACTGACTGATTGGGTGACTTGACTGGGTGACTGACTGGATGGGTGACTGACTGACTGGGTGGGTCACTGACTGGGTGGGTGACTGACTGACTGACTGGGTGGGTGGGTGACCGACTGGGTGGGTGACTGACTGGGTGGGTGACTGACTGGGTGGGTGACTGACTGACTGACTGGGTGGGTGAGTGACTGACTGGGTGGGTGAGTGACTGACTGAGTGGGTGAGTGACTGACTGGGTGGGTGACTTGACTGGGTGACTGACTGACTGGGTGACTTGACTGGGTGACTGACTGGGTGGGTGAGTGACTGACTGGGTGGGTGAGTGACTGACTGGGTGGGTGAGTGACTGACTGGGTGAGTGACTGGGTGGGTGGGTGACTGACTGGGTGGGTGACTGACTGACTGGATGGGTGACTGACTGACTGGGTGGGTGATTGACTGACTGGGTGGGTGACTGACTGACTGGGTGGGTGACTGACTGACTGACTGGGTGGGTGGGTGACTGACTGGGTGGGTGACTGGGTGGGTGACTGACTGGGTGGGTGACTGACTGACTGGGTGGGTGGGTGACTGACTGGGTGGGTGACTGGGTGGGTGACTGACTGGGTGACTGACTGACTGACTGGGTGACTTGACTGGGTGACTGACTGGGTGGGTGAGTGACTGACTGGGTGGGTGAGTGACTGACTGGGTGACTGACTGACTGACTGGGTGACTGACTGACTGGGTGACTGACTGACTGGGTGACTGACTGACTGGGTGACTGGGTGACTGACTGGGTGTAGAATGGGAGGGGCAAGAGCCAGAGAGAGAGGGCAAGAGGCAGAGAGAGGGGGCGAGAGGCAGAGAGAGAGGGCGAGAGGCAGAGGGCAAGAGGCAGAGGGTGAGCGACAGAGGGTGAGAGACAGAGGGTGAGAGACATAGGGTGAGAGATGGAGGGTGAGAGACAGAGGGTGAGAGACAGAGGGTGAGAGACAGAGGGTGAGAGACAGAGGGTGAGAGACAGAGGGTGAGAGACAGAGGGTGAGAGACCGAGGGGGTGATTGGGTGGGAGGATGGGGAGATTGGTTGGGGGGGGGTGATTGGGTGGGGGGGTTATTGGGTGGGGTGATTGGCTGGAGTGATGGGGTGGGGTGACACTTCTGGTAACACACACACACACTTTCTCACACACACACACACACACACACACACACACACACACACACACACACACACACACACACACACACACACACACACACACACACACACACACACACACACACACACACACACACACACACACACACACACACACACACACACTCCCATGCACGCACACACACATATTCTCCCATGCACGCACACACACACACTCTCCCATGCACACACACACATTCTCCCATGCATACACACACATGGGACAGGAGGAAGAAGAGAGGAAAGGCGGCGCGACCGTGCACCACCACCACTGCCCCGCTCGCCCCCCCGCGACCATATCCCGCCCTGCGCGGGCAGCCACGGGACTGTGGGGAAGCGGAGACCAAGGGGGTAAGGAGGGAACACCCCCGCTACCATATCCCGCCCAGCATGGGAATCGGGGGGAAGCGGGAAGTGGGAACACCTCCGCGCGGGAAGCCGGGGTAAGCGGGGACCGGGGAGAGAAGAGGGAACACCCTCGCTACCATCTCCCGCCACGCGCGGGAAGCCGGGACCAGGGAGAGAAGGTGGGTACATCCCCACTACCATCTCGGGAAGTGGGGAGTAAGGGGGAACACCTTGGCTTGCAGGGAAGGAGCAGAGAGATCGCAGGATGGAGGATTGGAGAGTACTTACTCTCCAACAGATCTCCGGCCAGAAAGAATGGCTGCTCATTGGGGACGGGCTCATATAGAGCCTGGCTGCGCGCCCACAAAGCCTGGGAGCGTGCGCCAATCAGCTGTCAGGTAGGGGGAGTTTTTTTTTCAGCGTGAGCAGGGAAAATTTGTAGCGCGAGCAGGGAAAATTAAAAAAAACAAACACGTGTGCAGCTTGGGCCAATAGGAGCTTGGCCAGATGTTAAATCCACTTGCCCCGGGCGTGCAAATGTATAGGATTGTCAAACACTGCCGATAAATATACCCGGGAATCATGCCTGATCCTCGCATATATGCAGGCAAATTGTCCCAGCAATACTTCCTCTTGAAAACGTAAGCGCGACTCACCAATAGGATACTTAAGCTTCAGCACAGCCCAGAAAGGAGAATGAGGCACAGGGATAAATATGTATTCCTGTAGGGAATCCCTAGGTTAAGAGGTGTACCCCAGCTAGTGCCAAGGTGACCCACAACCAGTATAGGGTTTGTGGGTTCCCAACTGTATAAAAGGTTGGGGGGGTTCTGAGGGTCCAAACTGAGTCACAGGGAAAGTGTGTGGGGAATAAGGCAGGCAGAAATAAAACGACAACATTTTTCCTTTTCTGTTCCCTGTACCCCATGTGACGGGAGACCAGGTTATTTACACCTTTTTACCAGGATCATTAATTGAGCAAAACAAGGTAATGAAATAAATTGACGTTTATTCGCACAAATTCGTTTACACACAATGATACACAAAATACAGACAAAAAGACACACTTACTTTGGGACTGGGGTGGAAAACTAGACTTTCCTAGGTGCAGGGAACTCAGTAGATGAGTTTTACCATGACCGGGACATAGCTCTGAATTCCCTGGGACTCAAATCGGCATGAAGTACCACACACCACCACTACCTTCTCTTCTGAGAACTTGGTCCCTCCTGACTGCGATTCAGCCCAAATCTCCTGGAACTAAAATCGGCATAAAATCCCAGCCGCGTCCTCTACAATCGTTTCTTAGAGCTTGGGTGCAAAAGTCGGGACTTAGAATCTGACAGGCAGGCTTTTCAGGCTTGAAATCGAAGCCGGTTGCTTTGCTATTCACGCAGAAGCAACTTTGAGATGCCCGCCCGCGCTCTTACTACTGGAGGACTCAAATCTGATTGGTCTTTCTTACCGGCGTGGCTCTGATTGGTTGCTGGGAATTTTCACACGCGATGATTGGCGTGAATGAATGAAACTCAGATTACTGTAAAGAACCTGTGAGCTCCTCAAAGTTGCTCTTGCGCGAATAACAGAGCAACCGGCTTCGATTTCAAGCCAGAAAAGCCTGCCAGATTCTTTTGCGCCAACGTTCTCAAAATCGGACGCAGCTGAGATCTGATGCCTATTTCAGTTCCAGAGGATTCAGTTTCAAGTTCTCAGAAGAGAAGGGAACGGTGGCCACCGATTCGGGAACCAGGAGATTCCGGGCTTAGTCCCGGTCAGGGTTAAACTCTTATTTAGAGTTCCCTGCAGCTAGGAATGTCTAGTTTTCAACCCCCTGACCTCAAGTTTGTGTGTCGTTTTGTCTGTATTTTGTGTTCCATTGTGTGTAAGCAAATTTATGCGAATAAACTACAATTTATTTCATTACCTTGTTTTGCTCAATGAATGATCCTGGTTAAAAGGTTTAAATTGCATGGTCTCCCGTGACAGGCTTATTTATTGGTGTGAGAGGTGGGATCATTGAGCTTTATGTTATTAAATCCTGCAGGGACTTATAACATAAAGAGCAACTCGTAGATTGCGAACTCTCAAAACAAGTAGTGACTTACACACATTACACAAAGTAGGAAAAGCACAGGTTCTCTCTATTACTTAAGTCTAGTGCCACCAGGCAATGATAGACAGTAGGTCAGGTCGCTATCGGACCTGGGACCGTCCACAAATTGTAACCTGGTGTGAGAGCTATGGAATACAGACCGGCGGTCGGGCAAAGACAGTGCTGGAGGAGGATCTCGAGAGACATGAAGCGGTGTAACTTTACCTGAGGTGTGTGTGTGATAGTGAGGGGGTAACTAGGCTCAACAATAAAGGTTAAGCCCGTCTGGTTACCTCAGATGCATGTATTGGGGTTCGGGAGTGTCAGCTCTTGAGCCCAGTGATTGTCAATGCATGTCTGTAAATTATGCTACAATAAAGAATGGATGTGTTTTTACCTTTCCAGGATTGCCAGCGAGCAGAGATTACTGGGGTATGATGTTCAAGGGGGGTGGGGGAGTTATGGAGAAAGTCTTGTCAGAATGTTTCTAGCTTGCCGGATTCCAGAGTTGCTGGATACCCCAAAAATATACCCGGGAAACAGGATGGATTCCCGGATACATTGAGGCACATTGCTTTGGCAAAATCTCCCTTTGAAAATGCTTTGGTGACTCACCACTAGGATTCCCTGCTTCAGCACAGACCAGAAAGGTAAATGAGGCATAGGGATGTGTGGTATCCCTAGAACGGTAAAGGGGTCTCTAGAATAAGAGGGGATGCCCAGTAAATGCCCAGTTCACACAGAATCCGATATAGGGGTTCTGGGGGTACTACACCCACACATAAGTTTGCAAGGAGTTTTAAAAGCCTAAGTCCAGTATAGTGTGTGGGGAATATGGCTAGTAGGAATAGAAAGTGCAATGTCTTATTCTATTCCCCATAACCATAAGACTTAGAAAAGTATAAAGTATATATTTGATTAAACAGTGTGTTTAAAGTATGTATACGCTTGTGCACAGTAATATGAGCTGGGGACTTCCAAGTCCGGGAGTCCGAGAAACCATGTAGCTACCAAGCTTGGTGCCATCAAGTCTGCTCAGGTCCCGGACATTAAAGCCTCAGAGGTTGCCAAGTGTGAAAGCCATATGGGTACCAGAGTTAGCCTCAAGTACTCACGTCCTGGGGTGAATGCAAGTCGTCAGAACACTATTTGCCCTAACCCAGCCTTTGAGGAGCCAAACACAGTGGGTGGATTCTGAATGACCATTGGCAGAGGTGCCATGTTGGCACATGCCCATGTCAGATTCTAAATCCACGCTTGCTTGGCTTTGGTAGACCGGCAGCGCTCTGATTGACTGGTAAGATTTTTCCCGCGCTCGGATTGGCTGTAGTATTTCATGAATGAACTCTGAAATACTATAAGAATCAGTCAGTCAATCCGGAGGGTGGGTTCTAAGCACGAGAATAGCAGCGGCAAATTCGAAACATCCAACAGATGCTCTTGGAGAAATAGCAGCGAGCCGGCTTCTGAAATTTCATGGCAGGAAATTTTCTAAGTCCCACTTTTCGGGGCCAACTTCTGAGAATTGAACATATTGGTCGCAACTAGGATTGCAAGCCGGAAACAGTTCCAGGACGATTGGAGCAAACTCACGGTCAAGGGATTTCAGCACCTCCGGAAGAAAGAGAGCAGTGGCGTCAGGAACTTGATCCCGATTTGAGTTCCAGGACATTTGGGACTCAGTCCTAGTCAGCCCAAAGACTTTGTTTTATTTTCTATTTCACCTAAGAAAGTCTAGTTTTGTAGCCCAGACCCCTGTAAGCGTGTTTTCTCTTGTATTTTGGGTTAGCCTATTTTAAGTGAATAAATGACAATTTATTTTACCATCTTGTTTTGCTCAGTGTTATGATCTTGGTATAAAAGGTGTAAATTCTTGGTCTCCCATGACACTGACTGTAAAGTCTTTGCATATTCTCTCTCTCCCTGCAGTACTGCAATTCCATTTCCCAGTCTTTCAAGCTCGTCCCCTTCTAGGCTTTTCTGCAAATTTAATTCATCTGCGAGAGATCCCTGTTTCTTGAGAGCGTCCTGCAATTTTTCTCTCGGGGTCTTTATCACCTCACTCTGTTTTCTCTGAGCTTTCTTACACGTATCCTTCATTATATTGTGGAGCACTGTGAATTTCTTTGCTAGGGCCGCAGCTGCTTGTCTCAGTTTCTGGACCTTCTCGTGCTACCTCTTGTACCGAGTCACGTGGCCTCTAGGGTTGGCCTCTAGCGAAGCTCTGGTGTTGTTTAGGGTAGCCTTCAGTTCCTCATGCTGTTTTGCAGGGACACACTGGTTAATCAGACATTACTGCAGCACTTGAACTTCTTTAGCAGCCAGCAGATTTTCTTCATGCAGAGTTTGCATCTTCTTCTTGGAATTCTGGAGGTGCGTACGCAGACCTTGCAGTTGGTTCGGCAAACGGTACTCTGCTTGGGTGTGTTGCTCCAATGCTTCAAACTATTTGTCTTCCAATAGTTTCTTTATTTTTGTAGCTCGTGTAGCTTTTCCTTCTTTTCATTGTGTGTCAAATCAGAATTTTCTTCTTTCAGTCTTGTATGTTCTCTTTTTGCTGCCTCTGTAATATTCAGGTAATATTCAGGACTTCCGTGTAGTCCTCCTCCATTTAAACACTTTTGATTTGAGACTCCCGCTTGTCACGGGAGATGAAGACTCATACACACATTAATACCGGGATTCTGGACAGAGCACACAAGATGAGTAAAATAAATTGTAATTTATTTATTTTCAGACAAACACACAAATCTTCACAATACACACTGGATAAAACACTTACTGGGATGGAGAAACAAAATCAATTGTCTTTTGAACGAAACAAAGTCTCTGGTCATCCCTGCACGCGTGCAAGTTGGTACGCAAAAGGATCCATGTAGCAATTCCTGGCTAGGGGCGCAAGTTGCCACCCCTCTATTTCCGCCAACAGGTAAAAGTTCGTTCAGTCCTTACAGGGTTCGTTCGGGAACCTTTAGCTCTAACGAATTCCAGAAGAGGGGAATGCTCCTTGGTTACGATATTATTAACCCCTCACACTCCGGAACTGCAGACGCTGGAACTTGGTCAAATTGTTGTTAAAATCAGGTGAATCTGACTGGGACTGGGGCTGCAGGCATTTTTATAGGGTTCAGTGTCCTATACTTAACATATGCACCCAATCCTGCCCGTGGGAATATTTTCCCCACACATCCTCGACTTGCCAGTAATTCGCAGAAAGAGCAGCAGCTGCTTCCCGGTTTGCACGGAACGTGTCAACTTCACACCTGAGCTCCTTCGCATACCAGGGTCAGCCCCTTACCTGGCAACACTGAGTCTGGGGTTTGGCCACCAAGTGTGAAGTACCCATACTTTACACCGGTATCTGGCCCTCATAATATCCCGGCCATCCTAACACCTAGGATTGCTGAGGCTTTTCAACTCCGGACTTCTCATAGACCTTGATGCACCCTCTCTGCAGGGGCCCTTTGAAGTATGGAATTGAAAAAGCCCTCAGTTCATTCACCCTTAGCATATTTGCATGCTAAAGGATTTTTCCCGGGCTTACAGAAAAAGATTTCCTGTCTTCACATTTATAACCAACAGTATAACAGAGTTTATTTAAAAAAAGTATGTTCTGCTTGGGCCACTACTATACATTTTATGTGTGTGTGTATGGTTTCTTTATTCCTTCCTGCACTCCAAAAATTAGAGTGCTTGCTTACTCCGTTTGCGAGTTAGCTTATTTAATTGAACGGTCTATGATGTGGTTTGCGGTTTACCCCTATTCTCATGTCAATTGACTTTCCCTCTTTCAAGTTATGAAGCTAACAAGGTAGCGGATACATTTTGACAGGAACCACTTCAGCTAGACCGCAAACCACTTACTCCCTTTACCTTGCGATTGCGAAGTCGAGAGCTTAGAAATGGATACCTATACTTTCAACGCGGCCACCCATACATAGCCACGCATCTTCAATCAACGCTTGGTTTAGCGCTCACAGCTCCCTCTTGTGTCTCAAAACCAAATGGCACAGTTTGTATACATTCCTATTACTGCAGCTAGGAAATGAGCTGCAAAATGGGGACAAGAAAGATGGTGTAGGGGAAAACATATCAGTGTGGTGCACATACAGTTGACCCCTTCAGTCCCAATGTAATTTAGGGTTAATCAGCCTGGTATAATGCCTTTATTAATGGCCTGATTAACCCCTCTATCGCCACCGGCGGGCACCTCAAACCAGAGCCAGCCTAGGTGGAAGCGATAGCGCAGTGGCCATTCCCAAGACCAAGAAGCAGGTCATGGCTTTCATAGGCACCGCAGGCTACTACAGGAAGTTTGTGCCCCAGTATAGCACCATTGCAAACCTCCTGACTGACTTGACCAAGAAGCGACAGTCTGTGACGGTAGTCTGGTCTCCTGCCTGTGAGGTCTCTTTCCAGGCATTGAAGACTGCACTGTCCAATGCCCCTATTCTAGCTGCAACAGACTAATCAAATTTTTTTTGGTGCAGACTGATGCCTCGGCCTATTGCATTAGCGCTGTGCTCAGCCAAGTGGGGGAGGAGGGCAGTGAACATTCAGTGGTGTACCTGAGCCACAAGTTGCTACCAGAGAGGTGGCTTATGCCACCATTGAAAAGGAGTGTCTGGCCATTGTAGGGGCTCTGAGAAAATTGCAGCCCTATCTCTATGGCAGTCCTTTCACCATGATCACAGACTAAAACCCGTTTAGTTGGCTTCAAAGGGTGTTCGGGTAGGGGAACATCCGGTGACGTCACCTGGTATGGCTGCGTGAGGAAGGAGCTCTGCG
Organism: Ascaphus truei; assembly: GCF_040206685.1. NCBI lineage: Eukaryota > Metazoa > Chordata > Amphibia > Anura > Ascaphidae > Ascaphus > Ascaphus truei. Next base: position 9,664,821 of record NC_134484.1, on the reverse strand, counting down.
GACCCTCACATATAAACACGAAAATCAGCGCTCTTCCCCGACTTATTTCCCCCCCTGAGCTTGCCTAGGATGTCCAAGTGACTGACAATGGCTAACAGGCAAAAAAAAGCACAACAGACCCCAGGGGTCATTAAATATTTCCCTCCGACCCAGCGAAGCTCAGAGGCGGCAGAGGAAACCCAAGATGGCGTCAGCCCACGCAGCCCCACAGCCTCAGGAGGTAATAAAGAAAGATCAAAAGAAAGCCCCGAGCCAGAAAGGGGAATCACCCGGGCGTAAATGGAGGAGCTTTTCTCCGCTATGCATGACAAGCTCCATACCTCCCTACAAGCGGACCTGAGGAACGTGATCACAGAGCTGAAGCAGGAGATCACGGGCCTCATGGAGAAGACCTCTAAATTAGAAACCAGGCTAGGGGATGCCCTGCATCGTCAAGCAGAAGCACAGGAGGAAATCATCTGGCTGGGTGAAGAAGTTTCCTACCTGAAGGATGGGCTGGAGGATCATGAAAATAGGGACCGACGCCAGAACTTGTGAATCCGAAATATTCCCGAGTCAGTCCTGCCTGATCTCCTCCGCCAATACCTATAGAAGCTGCTCAACTCAATCTCCGGGGATATTGAAGAAAGAGATGCAGAGATTGATCGGGCCCACCGCGCCCTGGACCTAAATCAGATGATTCCCGCTGATGGAGGGATGTAATACTTCGCCTGCATAGCTACTCCACGAAGGAGAAGATCATAGGAGCCTGCCGCGACAAGGACTATATCCAATTCGAGAATGAGTCCTTGCAGGTATTTAACGATCTATCTAAAAAAAACAATTGACCGCCGCCGTGAGCTCCGGCCCCTGACTACCATCCTCCGCGAGAAGAGAGTCAGGTATTGCTGGGGATTTCCATTTAAACTGACCGCGAGTAGTAGCGGTAAATTCCTTACCTTGAGACGCCCCTCAGATATGCTCCAATTCGCCCGAGCGCTTGGCTTGTCTCCCCCACCCTCCTGGAGTGAGGAGAGGGCAGAGTCCAGGAGCTGGTTCCCCGAGGAAGCCTCAAGCCAATCCGCGGAGCGCCGCAAGTGATCATCACTCCCGAGGAATAGAGACTCACACTGTCTGTGCCCTGCAGCGAACCTCACCGCCTGAGCCCTGCAGAGACCCTCGCCATCTGTGCCCTGCAGCGAACCTCACCACCTGAGCCCTGCAGAGACCCTCGCCATCTGTGCCCTGCAGCGACCCTCGCCGCCCGAGCCCTGCAGCAACTCGTGCCGTCTGTGCCCCGCAGTGACCCTCGCCGTCTGTGCCCTGTTGATAATCCACACCATTGCTGGAGAAGCCGAGGATCGGACCCGCCGCGTCGCTGAGAGGGGATTTCCAGCACACCCGATCTGCCCTGGAGAAGCTCCCTCGGCTGCGATGTGGAGTGGAGGTGGAAGAAGCCTGTCCCTCGCGGCCCCCTATGCTAACCCGGTCTGAGTGTCGGGAGGTGTCCGGGAGGGAGCTGGGACCCGTGTGTGTGTCTTTTTCTTCTCCTCTCCCCCTCCTCCCCTCCTCCCATCAACCCCAAAAGCTTCGCCTGCAACTGCTGTGAAATTGAAACCAGGGCGGCTATGAGGAAGCACCGACTGAGCCGAGACACGGGAGCGGCGAACGGTCTGTGGTGGGGCCCAGGGGGGGGGGGTGCTTGTTGGGAGGAATACTCGAGGGAGCCTCAAAATGCCAGCCCGTGACTCCCAATGTTTCAGCCTGACTCCGACCACAGATGGAGCCCCAGTCCCTAGCCCACCGATCCAGAGCACTGAGCCAGATATGGCTCTGGCCCGTAGCTCAAAAACTGTTTAGCTATATACATGGTTTCCTCTGCGGCCACACTCATGGCTACAATCAATGTTACACATACTGTTATGTTCACTGCAATACTATGGCTAAACTTTATGCTGCAAATGCCTGTATGTACGTAAGTTTCTCAGGGGCAGTCCCTCTCCCTCCTCCTCTCTCCCCCTCCTCCTCTCTCCCCCTCCCCCTCCCCCTCTCTCTCCCTCCCTCCTCCTCTCTCCCCCTCCATCTCTCTCCCACTCCCCCCCTCCTCTCTCCCCCTCCTCCCCTCCTCTCTCTCCCCCCCCTCCTCTCTCCCCCTCCCCCCATCTCTATCCCCCTCCCCTCTTCCCCTCCCCCCTCCTCTCTCCCCCTCCCCCCTCCTCTCTCCCCCTCCCCCCCTCCTCTCTCCCCCTCCCCCCCCTCCTCTCTCCCCCTCCCCCCCCTCCCCCTTCCCCCTCCTCCCCCCTCCCCCTCCCCCCCACCCCTCTCCCCCCTCCCCTCCTCCCCTCCCCCTTCTCCCCTCCCCCTTCTCCCCCCTCTCTCCCCCTCTCCCCGCCTCTCCCCTCCCCCTTCTCCCCTCTCCCCCCCTCTCCTCTCCCCCCTCCCCTCCCCCCTCCCCCTCCCCTCTCCCCCTCTCCCCCCCTCCCCTCTCCCCCTTCCCTCTCCCCCCACTCCCCCCTCCCCCACTCACCCCCTCCTCTTTCCCCCCTCCTCTTCCCCCCCTCCTCTTCCCCCCCCCCCATCCTCTTCCCCCCATCTCCTCCTCTTTCTCCCCCCCCTCCTACTTTTTCTCCCCCCCCCCCTTAGCTGTATCCACTGTCCCATAAATGGCCATACTCAAGGTTACAATTGCTGATTTCTGCTAGGAATACTGTTACGTCTACTGCTATATCTATGATGTGATCTTATGCTGCGAATGCCGTGTTTCTCAAAAGCTGTCTCGGAGCCATCAGTTAACCCTTTACTACATCCCCCTCCCCCTACCTCCCTTCCCCCTCCCAGCCCCCCCGCTCCCTCCCTCCCTAGCCCCCCCTTCCCGCCCAGCCCCTCCTTCCCCCCTCCCCCCCAACCCCTCCCCCACTTCCCCCCCAGCCCCTCCTCCTCCCCTTCCCCCCCAGCCCCTCCTCACCCCCCATTCCCCCCCAGCCCCTCCCCCCTACAGCCCCTCCCCCTCCAGCCCCCCCTCCAGCCCCCCCTCCAGCCCCCTCCTCTCCCCCCCTCCTCTCCCCCCTCCTCTCACCCTCCCTCCCCACCTCTCACCCTCCCTCCCCCCACCCCCAACAGATGGGGGCCATGTTGTCCCAGTACTTAACCTACTGCTCCACAGCACAGAGCCCGACATGGCGCCTGGCTCGTAGCTCATAAACTGCTGAGGTATACCTACTGTTTCATCTACGGCCACATTCACTTTTACAATTATTGTTACGCATACTGTTATGTCTACCATATGCTGCAAATGCCTGTATATCCAGAAATTACACACTAGCAGTTTCGGAGTCACCTGTTAACCCTTTGCTGCCTCCCCCTCCCCCCTATGGCCCCAGCCATGAGACTCCCACTGTTTAAGCTTGAATCCGACCCACAGACAGAGGCTGCGTAGCCCCAGTCCCTAACCTACTGCCCTATAGGACCGAGCCCAACATAGCTTCTGGCCCGTAGCTCAAAAACTTCTGAGCTATACCCACTGTTTCATCTATGGCCTCACTCACTGTTACAACTACTTTGATGCAAACTGTCATGTCTACGGCTATATCTGTGGTTACACCTTATGCTGCAAAAGCCTGTATGTATAAGCTACTCAAAAGCAGTTTCGGAATCACCAGTCAACCCTTTGCTACATTCCCCTCCCCTCATCCCCCCCTCTTTCTTCCCCCCCCCCAATATAGTGCTGGAAGAACTGTTTCTGTGCACGGCATGGGTTCTGATACCATATTCGTGATGTGTTCCTCTGCTTTATACCCACTTGGGTCTCCGCCCGCCCCTCCCCCCCCCACCTCCCTGTCCCATGTCTCCCCCACCCCCCACCGGTCCTAAGTCTATAAGAACGACTGCAGGATATAGGAGATAACACAAGCTCCCCATACCCCCCCCCTTCCGCACTAAAGAAGAGCTTACATCAAGCAAATACCTGGGACCGTGCCCTCCCTGCACGCCCATTCCTGAGCCATTAGATCCCCCCCCCCCCATTGGGCCATACGCCCAAATGCCGGTACCCAATCCCGGCGGTATCCACTGGAGGTCCTTAGCAGACCTCATCCTACTTTACCTCTTGCTGCTGATTCTGTCCCAGCAGACTCTTTCCCCCCCCTCCCTTCGCTCCCTCCAACTCCCATCCCCCCAACCCTTCGTCGGGCCAACCTGAACTCCACATGCAGAAAACGACCCCCAAATGAGATTAAAATGATCTCCAATCTAAGATATAAGGATCCGCCCATTGGGAAGGGCGCGATCCCAATAGTGACAACACTCCAACACCCAAATGGCTAGTTAGTCAGAAATTAAACTTGTTTCACTGAATGTGAAAGGTTTGAACAATAACAGAAAAAGAAGACTAGCGCTCCAGGAACTGAAAAGGTCTAAGGGAGTGTCACGGTAGCTTATGACAAGATATAATGAACACCAAATATCTGGGATGAACTGAACGAGGCTTAGATATAATAAAATATAATTTATTCCTTAAATAAGGTGAACACAGCAATATAGTACAATTAACAGGCAAGAACACTTACTTAGGGTTGGGGAATTCTCCAGCAGTCCAGTGACATTCAAGATGGAATCAGAAGCATAACTCCAGCACAACTAAAAACTGTAGGGTTGACACAGTTTATATACCTGTGCAACCCTATTCTTAACATTGAACACAGCCTATTGGTGAACAATTATCTGTATCCACTCTCTAATGTGGAGACACAGACTAACAGACTAACCCATGCCCTCAGGTAACAATTAGACTGACAGAGTTTGTTGATTGAATAATACTTAATCCCTAGACATTGGGTAACAATCAAGGCAGTTACTTTTTGATTGCCGTGCTTAGGCTACTCAGCCGTCTGCCCTTCATGACCTATTAGCCTAGCAAATGGCATCTGCATTTTCAGAACAGATCCAAAATAAAATACATATACACTTTAATATCTACACATATTAATAAGTTCCATTCTGGTGGGCTCAGTGGGTCGACCTTTGCCAGTTTTTAATGCCTACAGTGACTCCACATATTGGCCAAATATGAACTCTCTGCGACCTCAAGAACTGGAGATACAGAAATGCACTTTAAAACATTAAAATACATGCTTATAATGAAACATGGGAACAGGGGAACATACATTTTCAAGGTATAACAAGGTGCAAACCTCATCCCTGGACCGCAGTCCAGTTAACCCCTTGTCTCTCTGGTGAGGTCATGGGATGGCCATATGGGGTGCAACCCCTTTAATACCGGGCCACTCCCTTTCTCCCTCTACAGCAGGCCTGCCCAACTCGTAAAGCGAGAAGGGCCGAACTGCTCCAAGGAAAAAAAATTTGGGCCGCACGGGTTAAATCATCATCATCATCTCTCCTCATCATCATCATCCTCATATCTCCCCCAGAACCCCTCACTATCAATCTTTACGATACTCCCCATCTATCTCTCATACCCCCATCTCTCCCCCTCACCCACACAATACCCCCCTCCACATCAAACACACAATACCCCCCTCCACATCAAACATACAATACCCCCCTCCACATCCCCCCAGCCCATTCCATGTCAGCATCCCCCCCCACAAGTCAGCATCCTCCCCATGTCTCTCTTCCCTCAATATGACACTCTCTCCCCCTCCCCTTAATGACACTCTCTCCCCCTCCCCTCAATATGACTCTCCCCTCCCCTCAATATGACTCTCCCCCTCCCCTCAATGTGACACTCTCCCCCTCCCCTCAATGTGACACTCTCCCCCTCCCCTCAATGTGACACTCTCCCCCTCCCCTCAATATGACACTCTCTCCCCCTCCTGCAACTCACATCACACCCTCCCCCTGCAACTCACATCACTCTCCCCCTCCCCCTGCAACTCACATCAGTATCTCCCCCCCCTGCACCTCACATCACTCTCTCCCCCCTGCACCTCACATCACTCTCTCTCCCCCCTGCACCTCACATCACTCTCTCTCCCCCCCCTGCACCTCACATCACTCTCTCCCCCCCCTGCACCTCACATCACTCTCTCCCCCCCTGCACCTCACATCACTCTCTCCCCCCACTGCCCCATACATGACAGCAGCCCAGCCCCCCCTCAATTGTCAGCAGCCCAGCCCCCCCCTCACTTGTCAGCAGCCCACCCCCCCTCACTTGTCAGCAGACCACCCCCCCACCAGCCCGTTTTTCACACACACACACACACACACACACACACACACACACACACACACACACACACACACACACACACACACACACACACACACACACACACACACACACACACACACACACACACACACACACACACACACACTGCATGCTCTGACCTCCCTGGCAGCAGCCTGCTATTGAAAAAAATAAAACACACGGCTGCTGCTGCCCCCACGCACCGCAAAACCTGGGGGCTGGGAGGGAGAGGGAGGGGGCTGGGAGGGAGAGAGAGGGAGGGGGCTGGGAGGAGAGATGAATCGCCGCCATTTTTTTTAAACTTTTTTTTTTTTTTTTAATTTATTTAATTAACTGGCGCCCGGCCAGCGTCATCACGGGCCGGGCCGCACAGAGAGGCCAGACGGGCCGCATGCGGCCCGCGGGCCATATGTTGTGCAGCCCTGCTCTACAGGGAGATATCTTCCTCCAGAAGACGCACTTTGCATCTCAAGAACTGCCCAAATTAATTAGCAATGTATTCCAGACGGGTTTCTTCTCATCATTTAATAGTAAAAAACGTGGAGTAGCTATCCTACTCAGACAAGGAACCCCATTCAATATTACCAAAACAACTTCAGATCCAGAGGGTAGATTTCTAATGGTATATGGCTCGCTTGCGGGTACGGCGATCGCCCTGGTCAACATCTATGCGCCAAATGAAAATCAAACAGAATTCCTAAAAACAGTGTTAGAGAAGATTGATCCTAACTACCTATCCTCTTTAATTATAGGTGGGGATTTTAATATGGTGATAAACTCCACTGAGGATAGAGTCTCAACTCTAATTCGCTCAGAAAGAGCTTCCTCCCAGAAAATGGAGAGACAACTCAAAGGAACACAATGGAATAGTCCTTAATGGACATTTGGAGAATCCAACACCAGGGCCAAAGAGACTACACCTTCTATTCAGCGCCACACCTATCATACCCTCGTATAGACTATTTTTTTGCTACCAAAAATGTTCTGGAAGCCTCCACCAATTCGGACGTAGGCCCCATTACTTGGTCAGATCATGCCCCTATCACGCTAACTCTTTCAACCCCATTTCAAAAATTGACCTCCTACACTTGGAAGCTGAATGACTCCCTACTGAACCACCCAGCAGTAGAAAAAGAAATTGAAGCGGCGCTTAGGGAGTATTTCGCTCTCAACGTAGGTACAGTCGAATCTCAGGCGGTACTGTGGGAAGCCCATAAGGCACAATCAGGGGAAGTTTTATATCAATTGTATCCCACAGAAGGAAGGCCAAGGTAAAATTAATAACGGATCTGACAAATAAAATTATAAAGCTGGAACAGCAGCGTAAATCCAACCCTCGAAAAAAAATTACAAAACCTTGACCGCAGCCAGAAAACGAACTAAAACAGTCCCAAATGGAAGATGAAGAAAAAGCCCTCACATGGACTGGCCAGAAATACTATGACAAGGACAACAAGGCCGACAGACTTTTGGCTAGCAAACTAAGAGGTATACAGAAACGCTCCTAGATCACTGCAATAAAGAACAGATCGGGGGAAATAATCTATAATGAGCAGAAAATAGCGGAAGAATTTACCGCATTCTATACTAAACTCTATAACCTCAGGGCTCAGGGAGGGAAGGCGGGGATACCCACCTCTGAACCCATTAGTAATTACCTATCGGATTGCCCGCTGCCCACATTGACAGAGGAGGAAAATCTGACGCTTAATGCAAAGATCACCCAAAAAGAGTTGGCGGACGCAATAAAAACATTAAAAATCTTGAAAGCCCCGGCCCCGATGGCTTTCTCCAATGTCTATTATTAAAGGTTCTCCCCGATCCTATCTAAACACCTGCTTAGCTTATTTAACTCATTCATGGAGGGCAACCCACTCCCCCCATCAATGACGCAGGCCAACCTAGCCATAATCCACAAAGAGGGTAGAGTTCCACTGCTCTGTGGGAGTTATCGACCAATCTCTCTACTAAACAACGATCTCAAGCATTACAGCAAAATCCTGGCAAATAGATTGAATCCGATCTTACTGAGACTCATCCACAACGACCAGGTGGGGTTTGTCTCAGGCAGACAAGCCTCAGATAACACCCGCAAAATTATAAATATCGTTGATCATGCCCACCTCATAGCTACCAAAGCGGTTCTGTTAAGCTTAGATGCAGAGAAGGCGTTTGACAGAATCGATTGGCTATTTCTTGACACAACAATGCAGAAATTCAGCTTCAAAGATACGTATCTAGAGGGGGTCCGAGCGCTATACCGCAGCCCATCTGCGGTGGTGAAACTCCCGGGCGGATCCGCCAAGAAATTCAACATAACAAATGGAACGAGACAAGGATGCCCCCTATCTCCCCTCCTGTTCGCCCTAACAATCGAACCTCTGGCGTCTAAAATACAAGACAACATAAATATACAGGAGGTACCAATTGGCGGAAAAAATGATAAAGTCTCGTTATTTGCAGATGATATTATTCTAACGTTAACGCAACCCCAGATCTCTCTTCCCAATCTCCACAAGGACTTAATGGAATTTTGTAAAATATCAGGATATAAAATTAATAGTGATAAATCGGAAGCCCTCAACCTAAATTTGTCAGAGCCCGAGATGCGGACATTGAAACAAAACTTTAACTATAAGTGGAGCCCTTCATACATCAAATACCTGGGAGTACATGTATCAATGAATTACGGCTCTCTTTACTAAAATAATTATCCAAACCTCTTTAAGAAAATTAAAAAAGACCTGGATAACTGGCAAAGCTACCAGATCTCATGGATCGGGAGGATGATCTCAGTTAAAATGAATATACTCCCCAGATTATTATACTTTTTCCAGACACTCCCGATCCATATCCCTGGCTCTGAACTAAAGACTATCCAAAATAAAAAATTTCAATTTATCTGGCAAGGGAAGAGACCGAGGGTATCTAGGTCGGTTCTTATGGCGCCCAGGACAAAAGGAGGATTGGGTGTCCCAGACATTGCTAAATATTATCAAGCAGCCCAACTAAGACAGGCGGTCATGTGGAACTCGGACCAAGACCAGCTCTGTTGGCTAGCAATTGAATCTCACTACTCCAGAACACCTTCTCTGCAAGCTTATCTTTGGTGCGGTGACAGGGGAACTGATATGGCGCCCAAATTCGAACTGGGAGCGATAAGACACACATGGGAAATATGGGCGAAAGCCAAAACTAAATTCCAGCTCTCCTCCCTCAGTTCACAATTAACCCCACTATTCAACAATCCTAAATTCCCCCCAGGATGCGAAACTAAACAATTCGACACATTTAAATCATTAGGGATCAGGGTGGTCGCGAATCTGCTGAGCGATGGACAGTTCCTGAGTCTCCAAGAATTACGCACCAAATGGAAGGTACCTCACCTAGATACATTCAAATTTCTCCAAATTCGACACTTCCTACAAAAAATGTCCCCAACGTTGAAATTTCACCCTCCCACAAAATTTGAGAAACTGTGCCAAGAAGGAGCACATCAAAAAGGTCTAATAATGCAAATATATGCTGGCATGGAGAACCCAGCAAATCCAACCGCACACGACTATATGCTCAAGTGGGCAGCGGAATTCAACATAGTTATAGACCAGGAGGACTGGGAAGACATATGGGAAGCAGCCTCAGGAACATCCATACAGTATGTACCACGGTGAAGGAGAATATTTACAAAATAATGTATCACTGGTATCTTACCCCAGTGAGACTAAAGCAAATCTACCCTCTGGCATCGGACCTATGCTGGAGAGGCTGTGGACATAGAGGGGACATGGCCCATATCTGGTGGCTATGTCCAGAGATCCAAAAATACTGGCTTATAATACAAGATTTAATAAAAGAGACCACAGGTCTCACAATTCCAATGGAGCCACTGACCTTCATTCTGGGCAGACCGATAGAGGAGTTCGATCGCCCAGTATGGAAATTAATCTCCTTTATTTTGACAGCAGCAAGATGCTCGGTAGCATACTCCTGGAAGAAGACAGCGCCGCCCACAAAACAACAGGTGAAAAATTGACTTAACGAAGTAATGAGGATGGAGAAACTTACGGCTTTCCTAAAACAATCAACTGAAGGGTTCTATAAAGTCTGGGAACCCTGGATAATTCAATAGTTCGAACCAGAATAAAACTCCTTGAACTATAAAAACGACAAATGTGTCGTAGGGGAGATAAGAAGAAGCGCGGCCAGACGAGGGGAGGGATGAACCCTCCCCCCCTCCCTCCCTCCCTCCCTATCTTCCCCCCTCCCTCCCTATCTTCCCCCCCTCTTTTTCATCATACTTTTTCTCTCTTTCTCCACACCTCATAGACCATAAAGCGCCTTGAGTGTCCCCCACCCCTCCTAATTGAACAAGGAAAACCTATATGTATTAGGCCAGAAATGTAAAGTAACTCAATGTATGTAAAAATAACTATGCCTAATAAAAAACGTTTGAAAAAAAAAAAAGGGTGTTCGTGTAAAATGCCAAGTTACTGCGCTGGAGTCTTGCTTTGCAAGAGTTTGACTTCACCATACAGCATAAGAAGGGCAGTGAGCATGGCAATGCTGATGGCCTTTCCCGGAAGGATAATCCCTATGAACTGGCAACCTCAAGAGCTGCCAGGCCAGCCCAACCACTGGACGAAATGGTCGGGGCAGAGCCTGCACTTTGAGTTGGGGGAGGTGTGGCGACAGGGGGTTAACCAGGCCAATAATAAAGGTATTAGGCCCGGCTGGTTAACCCTAATCCCTGTTGGGATTAAAGGGGTTAAATTGTATTGTCCCCATCATAACATGTTTTCCCATATTCTACCTTTATTGTCCTTATTTTGCAGCCTAACAGCTAGCCGCTGTGATATGAATTTATGAAAATGTACCAACTATCTTTGTGACACAAGGGGGAGCCTCTAGCGCTGAATGAAGCGCTAAGTGAAGAAGCGTGCCTATGAATGGGTGGCCGCTTTGAAGTATAGATATCACTTCTTAAACCGTAGACCTCTAAACCTCAAGGTCAATTGGATACTGTAAGTGGTTTGCAGTCTAGCTTAAGTAATTTTCTGTCAAAATGTATCCACCGGCCTCGTTAGCCACTTAACCTGGGCGTATTGATGTGGGAACTAGGTTAAACCACAGACCACATCATAGCCCATCCAATTAAGTGGCTAACTTGTGCTAGGAGAGAGCTAGCACTCTAATTTTTATAATTGTTGCACAAGCAGAACATACATGTATGCATCATACATTATGAATAAACTGCATTGCAATGGTGTTTTAAAATGTACAGGCAGGAAACCTTTCCTGTCCTAAATCCTTTAACATGTAAATATGTCAAGGATGAATGAGCTGAGGGATTTTTCATCTCCGTACTTCAGAAGCACCCTGCAGAGTTGGTGCCTCAGTGTCTATGAGATGTGCGGAGTTGAAAAGCCTCAGAGATCCTAGGTGTTAGGATTATTTATTTTTATTTTATTTATAAAATGTTTTACCAGGAAGTAAATGGTAAATGGCAGGATTGCCGGGATATTTTAAGTACCAGATACCGGTATGGAGTATGGGCACTTCACACTTGGTGGCCAAACCCCAGACTTAATGTCGCCAGGTAAGGGGTTGGACCCGGTATGCTAAGGAGCTCACGTGTGAGGTTAGCACATGCTCCGTGCAAACCGGGAAGCAACTTCTGCCCTCTTTGCAAGGTACTGGCAAGTCGGGGATAGATGGGGAAAATTATTCCCACAAGAGGATTGGGTGTATATGTTAGGTAAAGGACCCATAACCCTATAAAAATGCCTGCAGCCCAGTCCTTGTCAGATTCATCTCAGCTTTACCAAGATACGTCCAAGCTACAGCGTCAGCGGTTCCGGAGTGTGAGGGGTTAACTACATCGTAGCGAATATTTTCACCCCTCTTCCAGAATATGTTTGAGCTGGGGATTCCCTAATGAATCCTGTAAGGACTATACGAAATAATTCCTTTTGGCGGAGTGTGGCGAGGAAAGGGTTAACCAGGTTTATAATAAGGTCAAGCCCACTTGTTTACCCCTGACCCATGTTTTGGGGTCCCAGAGTGTCAGCTCTTGGGCCCGGGCATTGTGTATGTATTACTGTGACTGTGTGCAAAATATGAGACAATTGCCGTTTTGTGTGTTTTACCGTTTCCAGAGGTGCTTGGACCAGGAGATGTTCAGGAGGTAAGTTTCAGGGTGGGTTTGACAGAGAAACTGGTTGCAGAATGTTGCTATGTATCGGGGTGCCAGACTTACAGGATTCCCCAAGGGTGTACCCAGGAATCAGGTAAGATTCTGGGATACAGTAGAGCACATTGCTCCGGTCAAACTCCCATCCTGAAAACATTTCTGCGACTCACAACTGGGACGCCCTGATTCAGCACAGAGCAGGAAAAGGTAAAAATGGGACACAAGGGGTTAATGTATATCCGAACACTCCAGTCCGGTGAATGTGTATAAGACGAAGGTTTGTTTTATTAAAATAGGGTTCAGGGGGAAAATCATATAATGTGTTAAATGTATGAATTATGGTAAAAATGTTTTTGAATAAGGGAAAAGAGAATGGGTTTTAACCATCCTCTAAGATTTATGGTTTTGGAAGTAATGTCATAGGAAGTCAGTTAGATAAACAACCCATTTGCATAGAAAGCAGAGACATTTTTCCAAGAGGTGTTAAACCTTTTGTTGACACATAGGGTGTGTAAGCCTGGGCTTTGAAATGCTTAGTAGGATTCAAAGATGTTAACCTCTTGTTAGCAGGAAAGACCAAATAATTTGTTAGTCCTTCTGTGCTAATTGAAGCCCCAATATCCTTAGATCAAAAGGGTCCCTTTGGCCTAGCTAGACTCACCGGCATTCAGGAAGAAAACAGGATGGCATATGCTAAGTGGCAAGTGGCCAGTGGGGGGAAGATGACAGTTTTGTTGCACATCATCAGTCACTGTTCTGAAGCTTCTGCCAGGCTACCTGTGTTACTGGCAGAGCATGCCCATTGGCCAGGGATAAAATTCCCACGCAGTGATTTGCTGCAGACTGACAGGATGGACTATTGGGAGTTTTTAAAAAGTCTTCCAGTCAGTTAGAGAGTTAGATTAATCAGTTCCATCAGATCCATCTAAGTTTTTCATCAGTTCCATCAGTTTCATCTTGTGTGATTCACCTGAGATTCAGTCCCATTTGCGAAGTTCCAGCTCTGAGTAAATCGCCTACATTGCTCAGGGGCAAAGTGACCAGAATTCAACAGCAAGAGGCCACAGGAAGGAAATGTGGCCGGGAATTATTTTGCTGCGTGTTTGCAACTAGAAAACATTAGTTTTGTTATCCCAGTTTTCAAAGTAAGTGTGTCTTTTTCCTGTAATTTGTGTAACATAGTTGTGTACGTTCGTTATGTGAATAAAGTCAATTTATTTGTATCTATCTGCTTTTCTCAATCAATGATCCCAGTAATTAAAAGTCTAATAAGCCTGGTCTACCGTGACACGGAGATAGCGGGCTGGCCGGGGTACATATGACTGCGATTGATAAAAGTCAAGACCTGCGTTACACCATACCTGTCAATAATACAGTTGTATTATGTTATATGTATATATATCCATGTATTATGTTTTAGCCTGGTTCCAGAACTTCAGGGACCATAGGTTAATTTTGGTTTCAGGAGTCATGTTGCAAAAATTGTCTGTGACTGTTCCCTGTTGTATTTTCATGTAACTAATGCTATGTTGCATTTCAACACACCAATCAGGGGCTGGGCACGTTGAGAGCACCTGGCCCTGAATGTTGCAATGTTGTGGGTTAGTGTATAAAAAGGTGGTGAGGGAGACCCTTAGTTAGATTGAAGTCAGCTGAAGGAGTTGCAGTAGCTGATAGCTTGGACTTTTAGCTGCAGCTCAAATTTCTATACCAGAGAGGATTCCAGTGCTGGTGTCAGGCCTGGAGTCCGGGCCAGAAGACATCCTGTGATGGAAGAAGGAACATGGGGAAATCTCTTGAGGGAGTTCCCGTAACCCAGATTTATAGGGTACCCCAGTTCCTCCCACCCCTCTGTTGTGATTATGTGTATTGTCTGTTTATATGTATAGTTGTGGATATTCCTTTTTCCAATAAATTAATTTGATAAACTCTTGTGTTTCTGTTGATCCTTTGTATTAGTCCTGGTATTAGTCCTGGTCTCCCGTGACACGCCCATCCTGTTGAACTGCACCGCATACTCAAGCAAGACTCCAATTAGTATAAATAACACACCCTCAAACCCAGTCATGCTATTAATTTTATTGCAATTTTATTTAGGGAAAACAGCAGCTCAGATGCTTTTAAATTCAGATACAAATATCCCGTGCATAGAAATTACTATTCCCATATCAGATGCACAGGGCCTTATTCTGTGAGCCTCACACCGATAGCACAATTTAATTCAATGGGGCTTTCTGTGCTGTAGGACTGGATCAGCGCTATAGCAGCTTACAGAATAAGGGCCTTAGCCTTATAGACCAGTGGTTCTCAACTCCGGACCTCAAGAGCCACCAGCAGGTCAGGTTTACGGATATCCCTGCTTTAGAACATGTGGCCCAATCAAAATGACTGAGCCACTGATTGAGCCACCTGTTCTTAAGCAGGGAAATGCATAAAACCTGACCTGTTGGAGGAGTGGAGTTGAGAGCCATGGTTATAAACCATACAAAATGTGACAATGTCTCCCTCATGCTGAGAAGATTTAATCACATTATTTGTGTATTTAGAAAATGTATCTAGTTTCTTGGTTATATTTATTAAACTCTATGGCTTCTTGTTGCTACTTTCCATGGATGATTTCTCAGGGTCAGAGGGCACTGATTGAAATGTAACAAGGGGCTACCCGCAGTGATTCGTGTCCCGGCTTGGTGGAACCCCATAGACTTCCACTTCACACAGGGTGAGATACTCTGAGCGTCCAGGAATAACCACACTGACATAACGACCCTCCATCCCCTTGCAGCAAAGAGTAATGATGGGGTTTGAAATGTCATTGATGGTGCCACATCTGGGGAAGAAGAAAAGAACAGGATATGTAAAGAACAGAAACAAATATTTGAGGTTAAATAGACTTATTAAAGAAAGATAACTGAGCTAATGATCTTAACTATTAACCCCCAGAAGAATACTGTAGTTGCTGCGGATAAATCCTTGGGAAAGGCCGCAGCGAGGTTCAAAATGTTGATCTGCAATAAAATCATAATTACAGTATATCAAGAGTGACCATTCTTTTGATATTCCATTGTAGTTGTCCTCTAGAACATACGTTAACATACTCCATGTTTCCAGATTTTCCCATCTTCTATCGAGTTATACCACCTGTCTGTATGCATATTATTACTGCAGCCTATGGGATATGTGGCAACTTCTATAAAAAATTCGGCACAGTTTGATTCTTTAGCTTAAACAGCAATTAATCAATTTCTGTACATGGAAGGGTTTTCTCTGTCTGTGTGTTGAACACTGTGGCTGGTGGCAAAGGAGATAACCTGTATTAATATTTATATTACCAATACACCTTTATCTTCATGGAGCCAATATAGAAAGTAGGACAAAGGAAGGAGCATGCTGGTACTCACACAGGGTTCTTGTTGTCTGCAGAGTTTCCGACACGGACCTCGGCCCCTTTCAGACGCTCACTACAGCAGTCCTGCCTGTTCGTTATAACAATTGTATCTATCTTATAGCTCTGCTTCAGGTCCAGTCTCCACCAGGGATCTTTCTCATTGTTGGTGTGGGTGCAGGGTTGTGCACTGAATATACCCGTTTTGTAGCCATCAATAGCTCGATCAGCAGTAGCCGATTGATAATTGATGAAAGTGGAGCTTTGACTGACTTCTACCAATCTTGCGAAATTCGATGCTAAAAAAGGAAACAGGTTAGTTTAGACTGGTAACTATTCCAACAGAAGACAGGCACACACACAAAATACACACTGAGCTGGGACTGATGTATTAGCTTTATTGGTAAAGGACTTCAATTATTTTGCCCGCAGCCCGGAAAACATTTACAGATGGAATTCCATCTCTGTGGGATTATTTTTATATACAGAAAATCTCGTGATTAGCCAGAGTAGTCTTCTCAGTCAAGAACTAGGATTAACTTTTGTAAACATTTTATTTTAAAAGATCATTGATTTATCATCAGAGGGTCAAATATAGACTGCAATGCACCATTAATGCTCACATTTAGTTGCATCAATATCAGTCACAAAAGGCCACCTCTGAATACAGTAAGTTTAAAACAAAGAGTATCACCTGAGTAGTAGTAAGTATTTTGTTTAAACATGAAATAATTGCTAAGAGACTGGATTTTAGAACATACAGGTATATTCATTTTGTTCCTTGTTTATAAAGAAATGATGATGCCAGCATTCACCAAACAGATAAATGTGTAGACCAACCAGGATTTGATCAGCGTGAATTGTAGGGAATCCATGAACAAAAATTTATTTATTTTACCTAGAAAGATAATTAGATACTGTTGGCTTTAGAAGCAATGTTTTCATTCTAAAAAGTCAATTAACTTAACCAAATAATGTAATATTTTTGCATGCAATGCTAGGAGGTTAGTTAACTTTTACTAAGTTCTCCAGCGCACCAACCTCAATAAGATCTCCTCTTTATTGCCAAACCCTGAAAACATCCATCTGAATGTTCTTACCTCCTGGCTGAGGACTGCAGGACTGAGCCCACCCACCGACTGCGTAAGCAAACAGAAGCACGAGGAACTTCATCCTAATGCGAGGGAAATGGTCACATTTGTGACAGTTACTAAAACCAGAATGGTATATTTTACCTTTACCTTCATGGTGCATTTACATTACATACTGAAGACACGCCATATTTTTATTCATTTAAGTAACATTTATGCGTAATTTTTTTCTTCTTAAAATATCACTATGTATAAGTTACATTTAGACGCACAAAACCTGGACAAAATGTTTATCAGAAATATTTATTTCCTGTATCTTTCCATTAGGTATTAAAATGTATTCATTACGACCGTGCAATTGCTTGTTAAACAATCACATGGTTGCGACCTGCGCCCCATGTCAGGAATGGAACATGAAGTCCTTGTCTTCCTTTCAGATCTCCCCTAAAAATACAATGATGTTCTGTCATTGTTGGGACGGATAGGGGGTAACCAGGCTATATAATAAAAGTTAAGCCCAACCGATTATCCCTGACACCCGTGGGCCCCTGGAAGCAACCTAACACCATAAGCCAGGGGGCAGGTATTATAAAATGTAGAAGTTAAAGTGACTCCTGCTTTTCCACTTTTCATATTCCCTGTGCCCTAGACTCATGAAACTTTCTGTGTGTATGTTTTAGGTGGGATATTTGGGAAGAAATGCAATTGTTTTGTTTGCAGGAGTTCGGGGGCCAAAGATACCGGTAGTCCCTAATTCTCCCCGGCGAGCAGGCATGATTTGCTGGTACGTGGGTGGAATTACACTGGGGCTGCCCAGTGTCCCCCAGACTCCTGGTTTTCGAGTCCAGATATCCCAGTCTTATTTCCCTTACAGATATGAGTTTCCCCAAGTGATCCTATGTACAGTATTAAAGTTTCATTTAATTTGTGCTTTTACTATTAATGTCTATTCACTCTGCCCGGGCATCCATATAGGTGCCGGGGAGTCTGGATAGACATTGGAGTTCAAAGAGGAGGCGGGTTGTTGAGAGGTGTCGGGGTGCTAAGTGGCCGTACAGGGTGGAGTACTAGGTCCGGGGAACAGAGACCTCTGCGGGAATGACCCCCTGTTTGCCAGACAAAGTGGAGCCAGTCAAGTAGGTGGCAATGGGTAAACTGGGGGAAGCGGTAGAATGTCGGCACGTTTCCCATTGGTTAATGATATCTCAGCGGAGTGTATGTAAGGAGAAGCCCCAGTCAGAGAACCAGACAATCTAGTTGCTTGTGTCGATGAAGCTAGGGCGGGCTTTTCAAAGTTGCTCTGTTATGAATAGCAGAGAAACTGGCTTTATTTTGTAGCTAGAAAAGTCAGATACAAGGTCCAAGTTCTCATTTTCAGAACGTATCGGTCACGGCTAGGATCTGAAGCCGAAAAGAGGACCAGTAAGCCCGGGTGTACTGTATATCCCGGTCAGGGTAAGCGTACTGAAGTAGGCGTCCTGCACCTAGTAGAGCCTAGATTTCCCCCCCAGGCCCCAAGTACTTGTGCTTTGATCTGTATTTTGTGTATTCTATGTGTTGTACGCGGTGTGACATAGTCCAAAGATGTCAGGCAGCTTTCTGCTCCATTTTAGGTCAGAAAGTGCAGGAATAGTTAAAAATGATCCGTTCCACAGCTTCACATTAACTCAGGCAGCTGGATGGAAAATCCAGACGGCCCCTCCAAGTATCACAGTACCAGAGGATTTGCCTGGACACTTGGGACCGTGTTCCCACCACGAACAGATAAGACAAAACAAATGTTTATTGCTGTTGCTAAAAGACTGTGCTGTATCTAGTGACCTTAAATGAGAGGGCATTGTTTTAAGCTGGGGAACCAGGTTTGTTGATTCCGATGTGTAGTTAGTTCCCTGAAAGGGATAGGATTTCTTTATATGATTTGGTTTTTATTTCTTAAAAGTGACACTGTGTGAAATGCTATGACACTGATATAAGTGAACCGCTGAAGGTTAAATGTCTGTGTACCTCCTGCCTACACATGTTAAAGCTGCAGTACCTTACTTGGATGAAAATAAAGCAGGCAGAAGCCTGAGTTAAGCAACGTAATACTTTGCATGTTCCTGTTTGTTGTATAAATAACCCTAGAAGACTGTGTCGGGAAGAACCCAGACAGACGTCAGCACTACAAAAGAGGGGCATTTGTCACATATGGTGGAGAATGCGGGTCGACACTAAAAGTCTGTGGGTTTGCAAATAAATGTGGGGGTTTAAAATGGCCGCCCAGCCGAAGATAAAGTACAGATGCTATGAGTGAAGTCTGTCCCACTGTGTATATCAGTTGTGCTTCTAGCATACACAGAGAATGTGCGAAGTGTGGATGCAACAGCACCCTGAACCCAAACAGAAAACCAAAATGTTTTGCTGAAGAAAAATTGCATCTAGCAGGTGCTGGTTGTAAAGCTAATGCCTTTTGCTGAAGTGAGTGCATTTGCAGCTAGAAGTGCTGTATGTAAGTTGCTGAAGTGAGTGAAATTGCAGCTAGCAAATTTTCCCTGCCGGGTTTCTAAAATGGCCGATGTGAAATGTTTGTTTTGTAATGTACATAATCATGAAAAACAGTGTCCCTTCAGGCCATACGATGATGATGACGACGACTCGTATGTGGCCCCTGGAGGAGAGCCGTACCCACAGATGAATTTAGTATGCTGTGCCTGTCATAAAGTAGGTCACATGGAAGATGTGTGCCCCACAATTTTCAAAGACAAACAGTTGCAAAAGCAAGCAAAGCCCTATGAGGGCAAGCAAGATGTGGAAGCTGATACCAGTGAGTGTGTGCCCAGTACCACTGATATCTCTGGAGCTAATAAAGCAAAAAGAAAGAAGAAGAAAAAGAAAACTGTTCCTCAAGTCACAGGGGAAGTGACCGAGCCACTTGAACCTGCACTGTCAGGACATGCGTCAGAAAGGCGCCGAGATGTGCTGCAGACCGGAGTGACCGGCAGAATTGTCACGGGAACAGTGGCAAAGGAAAAGGAGGAACAAAGGGAAGCTGAATCCTTGAACCAGGCTAAAGAGGCTTTGGTTTCTGCACTCCAAGCTGCGCGCCATAATTATGAAGTCCTTTGGCAGGATTTGGTGAAGGAGCGAGAATGTTGGATGAAGGAGCGAGAATCGAACGCCGAGTTACAGAGGTGTATACTTCCAGCTTTACAGGAGTACAATGCTTTGAAGAAAACAGAGTCTCTCTTACGGAGTGAGCTGGAAGAGGTGACGACTAGGCTGGAAAAGACCAACACCGTAATTGCCACCATGGATGAAAAACAGATTAAGTCTGACAAATCGATTGCTATCCTAAAACAGAAATACGGGAAAGCTCTACAAGAGGTTCACGCGCTCAGCACAGAGGTGAAAAACTCACGCCTGGAGGGCCACGGTCTGAACGCAGAGCTGGGAATGTTGAAGCAAACCCATGAGATTGCCCTGTGTGATTTAGAGACTGTAAAGCAAGAAAATGAGAGTCTGAAAATGAAAAATTCAGATTTGACTGACCAAGCAGAAAAAGTGAAGAAACAGTTGACTCAGGAAAAATTAGAAGTGCAGGAAGCACTACAGAATGCATTGATGCACACTCAGAGCCAGCACCAGGAAGAAATGGAGGCTCTGAGAAAAGAATTGCGACATGTGTGCACAAAACAGAATTCTCTCGCGGAGGAACTTAACGTTTAGAAAAAGGAGAAAAGCATTAGAATAATTCAGAAGCACTGCAAAGCTCTTATCCAAGGAAGAAGGGAAAGAGAAAATTATCGGCGTAAACGCGCCGCAACTATCATCCTACAGGCTGCCTACAGAAGGATGAAAATTTGACAGTTTAATCGCCGGAATAAAGCAGCCTGTGTTCTTCAATCATTCTACCGTGCCCGCATGGTACGAAACAGCTTCCTCATTATGAAAGGAGCAACTATAAAAATTCAGTCTCTGACTAGGATGACACAGAACAGGATTCGCTATCAAAACCTGAGAAAGGCGTCACTGGTTATCCAGCGGTACTTTCGCCTGAATAAATGTAGGCCTCAGGAAAGAGAGGCCCAAGGCTACATGCCTGCCGACTGCAAAAGTAAAATGCCACTGGGTACAGCCGGAGTTATTGAGAGTCCCATCAAGGTGAAGGTGTTCCAGGTAATTAGCGCTTCATCTTCTAAGTACCATATAATTGCCCCAAAGGGAAAATCCCAAATCTCTGAGAGTGATGGTCGTGAGAAAATACATGGCAGTAAGAAGTACCATAAAGGTTCAAAGGTTGCAAAGCAAAAGCGACGAAGGTCAACGCTGGCCTTGAATTTTTCCGGATCTCGCCACTCTGGGCCACAATATAAAGACAAAGACTATCCGGCCCCAGAGTTCCGTCAGAAGCTAAAGAAACAGTCCTGTCATTTGCAGGTTGCAGCGGGTGTTGAAATGAAGTCAGAAGATGCAATGGACTGGAAGTCAAGAAGAAAAAAAAAACGTAGTGGAACTAACCAATTGGGTTACACGTGCGGACTATGTCACTACTACAGTATATGCTATACTATGCCTCTAGAAAAGCATTTTTGTCAATATTACAATGTTATATTGGTTCTCTGTGTTGAAAATGTAGCTAAACTACAAATTAATATACAGGGTTGATGGCCCTTAAGATTACAAGGCTGTAGTATAAGAAAAAAAAAATATTGGTAGCTTACAATATAGAAAAAAAATGCCCTTTTTTGTTGGTAAATATAATGAGGTTCATATTCTAGAGTAGAAAAACCCAGGGAGGTAATAGAAACTGTCTGGTTTTGTGAGTATATTTAGCATATAATGGGTTATAAGAGTGTGTGCTAGACATTTGTTTTTCAAAATAGTTCCCTAATAGAGAGCAACAAAATATGTTTGCCAAGTATAGTTTCTTATGACGAAAACTATTGTCCATAATTGCAGTGGAAAAAAAAAAAAAGTTAATATTCGTGTCGTGAATGTTTAATATTGTACTGCGGAGTTAGCTCAAGTATTTCAGGTAGGACGCTCACCCCAGTGAGGTCCATGGCCGCTCACCCCGGTAGGTGTGAGCTGGGGAGGGGGATATGTGACATAGTCCAAAGATGTTAGGCAGCTTTCTGCCCCATTTTAGGTCAGAAAGTGCAGGAATAGTTAAAAATGATCCGTTCCACAGCTTCACATTAACTCAGGCAGCTGGATGGAAAATCCAGACCACAGATTACAATGGCTCTAGTTCTCCCTCACCTGCTCTTCTAATCACATGCACAGGTATTTAGAGCAGAGAGGTTTTGCATTTCAGTCTCTCTCCTTAGAGCCTGGAGGCTGGGGGTATCGCTGCTCCCTTGTTTCCAGTTTCAGGGTGGACGGCCCCTCCAAGTATTACAGTACCAGAGGATTTGCCTGGACACTTGGGACCGTGTTCCCACCACGAACAGATAAGACAAAACAAATGTTTATTGCTGTTGCTAAAAGACTGTGCTATATCTAATGACCCTAAATGAGAGGGCATTGTTTTAAGCTGGGGAACCAGGTTAGTTGGCCCAGTTAGTTCGCAGTTAGAGGCTGATTCTGATGTGTAGTTAGTTCCCTGAAAGGGATAGGATTTCTTTATATGATTTGTTTTTTATTTCTTAAAAGTGACACTGTGTGAAATGCTATGACACTGATATAAGTGAACCGCTGAAGGTTAAATGTCTGAGTACCTCCTGCCTACACATGTTAAAGCTGCAGTACCTTACTTGGATGAAAATAAAGCAGGCAGAAGCCTGAGTTAAGCAACGTAATACTTTGCATGTTCCTGTTTGTTGTATAAATAACCCTAGAAGACTGTGTCGGGAAGAACCCAGACAGACGTCAGCACTACAAAAGAGGGGCGTTTGTCACAGCGGGTTTACCCGAATAACAAAAACAAAAATATAATGCTCACTAAATCAAATGGTGTAATAGTAATGTGGTTGTGCCTAAACCTTCAAGATTGACGGTGGGTGCAACTGATGAGCTGAATATACTAGAATTAACTACAGCTGAGAAGTGAAGACATATTTATTGCCACCACTTAGCAACTAGAAGCTCATTTTGGAAGTGCACTCCTAGGCATTAAAACTTAACATTTAATAGGTAAATAGAATAAAATAGGTTCTTAACATAAAGTGATAATATTAACTACATATAATGTACTGTGGCGGGAGGGAGTGAGGAGATGATAGATAGCCAAGGTATATAGTAAGGTATGCTGATGCCTAATAGTACTTAGCAAAAGCAGTGATACCACTTTGGCTTTAATTGGGGAGTGGGTTACTCAGCTGTAAAAGCTCAGAAATGCTTGCCCTATATGTGAGTATTGTGCGTCATGTGGCGTAGCGTACCGAGCACCCAACCTGTATTGATAAATAGCCCAAGTCAGTGTCCTACTCCTAAGTTTAATATATAAGCTGTTAGATATAAACACTGTATGTGCAACTCAATGACAGGTTGGTGGTACGTGGATTGATTCTGCGCCCAATGACGTTTAACAATCACTCTACATAGATAGTATAACAGGACAGCTATTAGTGATAAAAAACCAGAAAAAACTGATACTGAACACTCTGCTAATCATTAAAGCAGTAAATAAATTATTACTGTGGTTACCCGAATAAACTGCATTTTGTTTTTGCTACCTTGTTTTGCCTAGTGAATGATCCCGGTATACATATAAAAAAGTGTCAAAAGTTCTGGTCTCCCGGGAGGCAGTTTTAAGTTTAAGACAACTGTCACTCAAGCCTCTCTTTGAATTTTAAACATTACTATTCAAACACCAGTCTACTTTAACAGCTGATGTCATTTTTGGAGACGTTTTGTTTGTTTTTAGTAATGTCTTAGGAAGAAATAAATCAATAGCATTCTTAAGACTACCAGGAAAAAACATTTAACATCAAAATTTCACCAACTTTAAAAATCTGCTAGATTTTATCATGTAAATAAAGTAATGTACAGATGTAGCAAATGTTATTGCACCCGCTGATAATGCAAAATATCGCGTTATAACACAGAATATCAAAGATTCTCAATAGAATTTAATGGCAGTGATAGCGCAGAATATCACAGATTATCCAATCATTACTCAAAAGCGATTGCAAAACCCTTTGCTGCATCTGTACATATAGTTTGTCCCACATGGTTAATGTTAGAAGAGACCAAAAATACCACTACAGGTAAGGAGATTGTATAATCAGCAGGATGAAGAGACATGCAGTACGCACCTTAATTCTCTCTCTCACCTTTGCAGCACTGGGCTGGAAGATGGGCTTATATACAGGTAACTTCCATTATCCTCACCTTGTGCCTCCCACTTATTGTAATATTTTCTGTCCTACGCCCTCTTCAGAAATATTTGTTTTCCAAGAATATGGGGATATATTTTACATCTGCTCTTTATCTTTGACTGTCACAGTTTTTCTTTTTCAAGTTATGTACTGAACACAATGAATAATTCATTAACCCACAATAGTGCCAAATCCGGGCATTGTCACATAAAAGCAAGAGTGAAGTTTTCAGGCAATAGTGCCCCAATCTGCACTCTATCAGTTTAATTTATAACCCTTGATGAGTTCAGATTAGAAAGTGTTGGTTCAATAAATACTTTATGCCCTGCTTTAGTAACTTAGAAGAAAAGAAGGCACAGGGACAGTGTCTACATTCAATAATACACTGTCAGGTAAATACAGCTACCTGTAGTGAGATGGTACCTGTATATGATAAAGTATCCCATTCACCTTCTATCTCTTGTATGTGCATTTTGTCTTTGTATATGCCATGGGTCATCAATGGTTCTCTTTGGTAGCATACTGTACTACTGATTTATCCTGCAATGCTGCCTATGGGGCAATAGAGATACAATAACTTTGTCATGACTCACCCATCCATAATGACCATGAGTGTCTTGAGATTGGTTCAATTGCAGTGAGAGACTTTAACCATTTACTGGTGATTCAGCAGTACTTAGGTTTTTAGGGATCTCAACAGCAGCGTGAATATCTAGCAGTTCATGAGAGCAGATCAAAGGCTACTCAAGGAGGAGAAGACTTCTGCAGCTAATAATAGAAAATGCAAAATAATTATTGTCTTTAATGACACCAACATTTATTTGAGGGAGATTTGAGGGGCTAAATTTGAAGCTCAGGGGCTTAATCAAAATATATTTATTGTGCCATGAAACGTTTTGGCAACGGGAAGTTGTACCATGGTTTACTACTACCAATAGGATGACCCCAATCCTATTGTCACAGGAGACCAGGTTATTTACACCTTTTTACCAGGATCATTCATTGAGCAAAACAAGGTAGAGAAATAAATTGTAATTTATTCGGCATAAATTCGCTTACACACAATGAAACACAAAATACAGATGAAAAGACAGACATACTGGAGGTCTGGGGGCAAAAACTAGACTTTCCTAGGTGCAGGGAACTTTATGGGAGAGTTTTACCCTGACCTGGATTTAGTCCGTAATCTCGTGGAATTCAAATCGGCATAAAATCCCAGCCATGATGTGGCGAACATGGGGTTAATCAGGCCTTAATAAAGGTATTATACCCGGCTTATTAACCCCAACTCACATTGGGAGTGAAGTGGTTAAAAGTATCTGCATGACACTGATGTATGTACCCCTGTCCCAGCCTTCTTACCCCTAGTTTGCCGTCTATTCCCTGCCTGCTGTAATAGAAATACATGCATGCTGTGCTGTAAGGTTTTCAGGCACAAGATGGTATGGTGAGCGCTGAAGCCAGCGCTGATTGAAGAAGCGTGGCTGAGAATGGGAGGTCTGCTTGAAGTATGGGTATCCCATTCCAAGCACTCGACTCCGTAACCGCAAGTCATTTGAATAAGTGGCTTGTGGTTAGAGTTGAAGTGGTTTTCCGATAAAATGTACTGTATCTGTACCTTGTTAACTTGAATGGCAGCAAGTCTATTGCCAGGGGAAGTCGGTCAATTGACGTGAGAAGTAGGTGAACTTGGCTTCCCACTAGCAAGCCTTTCAATTAAGCGGGCTAACTCGCGAACGGGGAAAGCTAGCACCCAGATTTTTGGTGTGCAAGTCCCAGTAAATAAACCACTCACACACATATAAAAATTACAGTTGTGACACCCCCAGAACATAATGTTTTAATAAAATGTACCCCACCCAATGTCCCGCACTCTTGCAGAGAATCAATGGGTGACTGCGCAGTCACTATTAAACTAAGGGCCCGGTGGTGCACTTAGAACTGTAGATACCTGCCGAGCACTCCGGTGCTCGGATCAGCAACGCTTCACAAAGGGTCAGACGTGCGATGACTCCGTCTGATCCTATCCTGGCGATATTCTCTGTGGACCCCAACGTGGGTCCGAACTGCTTCCCCAGGAACAGCAGCAGCCGCTGTTTTCCTATCTATTCTAAGTGGCACGTGCTACACTATAGGCCGTCCCTATAGTACAGCAACCTGTAGTGGCTTGGAGAAACTCCTAGGGGCCTACAGGGGTTAATGACCTGTCCCACTCCCCTAACTCTCTAAATCCCCTAAACCTCACTAATCCCAGTGCCTGCAGCAACAAGCTGTGACCCACTGGATGTTGCCAGCCAACGTGCTGCGCAACAAGGTGCCTGCCTGTCAGACCTCACAGCACTGACCGCTGTGACTCTGACAAGGCAGCACTCTAACTAAGGGCAGCGTCCCTATCTTGGGCCTCCCTCAGCAATTACCCACTACCCTAGTGGGGGGTTGGGGCCTACCTGGGGTGTGGGTACCTACAGGGCCGCAGGAGCTGTACGCGCTCCCCGCACCCTTCCTTCCCTCACAGCTCCCCTTCTCCAACGGCAACTCCTGAGTGACAGGGTCCCTCTCTCTAGAGCAGTCCCTGGCAACACTCTCTCTATCAGAGTAACTAACTACCTCAGACCCTGGGGGTGCTGGCCTAGTACAGCGAGTCCTGGACTCCTGTACCCTACCTCCTTCCTAGGGCTGCTCCGGTCTCTGACTGCTCCCTAACGTGCGCCAAGCCCGCCAAATGTATCTCTTCTGCAGGGGCTTCCTAGGCCCTATTGACTCCCTGGTGTCACGTGGGGCACGCAAAGGCTCTTGGGATATGTAGTCCCAGCTCAGAGCCTTCCCTGGTAGGCTAGGGGTTCGCGGGCTTTTCCTACCCTGCACTGCGCTTGCGCAAGCTTCCTCTGGCTGCCTCAACCTTCCCTGAGCTCTCCGTACTCTCGCGCGACTTCTCTGGGGGCCCTCCGCGCTATCATGTCTCTGCGCATGTGCAACTCGCAGCGCAATGGCGGCGCCCTGCTTCACCGGCCGCCGGGACCTTAGAGACGCGATCGCGGCCTTAGCAACGGCCCGATCGCGTCCCCGGCAACCGGCCGCATGTGGGGAAAGCCGCGCTGCTCCCTGCTCCAGCCCCCACCCTTGGAAGCAGCCGTTGGGTCTGTCGGCACCCGCGACCGCGCTGCACCAAGGGAGGGGGGTCTCCAGGAGCCACGGGAGCTGCAGGCTACATGTATAATACTGTAAGTTTTAAAATGTACAGGCATGAACAGTTTTTTGAAGTGAAACTTTTTTTGTGGCACCTAGTTGTGATGGGACAAAACTGGAGAGATGGAGACGAAATGTGAAACGGAAGTGGCGTCATGGCTCCCCCCCACTCCCCCCAAACGCTTGCAGTCACATGCCGGCGCCAGCGCCGCTCCTAAAGGCCGTCGCTCCCCCCACACGGCCGCTGACATATGCGGCGGCGGCGATAGCTGCCATCGCTGCTCCTAACGGCCGCCGTTCCCCACTGTCCGTGCCCGCTGCCAAGCCGCGCATGCACAGTTGTGATGGCGCCACTGATGGACGCCACGCATGCGCAGAAGCAGCTGGCAGTGACGCTGGAAGGGATAGGGAGATAGAGTGGTGAAATGAAGGAGGGATGGGGGTTGGAGTGACAGAGGGATCCAGATGGGGGAGAATAAAGATGGGGGCGTGGGGGGGGAGTGGTCGATGAGCAGAGGGAATGGAGCAGGTAGGTGGAATAGAGGAGTAAAAGGAATGGGGTAGCAGGATGAAGAGGTGAGGGGGGATATTAGATGGAGCAGTGAAGGAGTTGAGAGGAGCAGGGATAGAGTGGTAGGTAAAGCAGGCTGATGGAGTGATACAGGGGGAGTGAGGAGAGAGAAGTGCAGGGTGATAGGGAGGGGGGAGGTGCAGAGGTAGAAGACCGGACGGTACATGACATGGAGAGCAGGGCAGTGAGTGCCAGGCCGAGCAGCCAGCAGAGGCGGTCGTACAAGGGAGCTGCAGCGGGAGCCCCCATCATGGTGTCCGAGCTGAGGTGAGAGGCTGTGCTGGGGTCTGTGGGGTCTGTGCCCCTGTTTTGTAACACACACACACACACACACACACTGACACACAGCGCTCTGTGCACTCTCACCGAGCAGCAGAGCCCGCCCGCTTCGCTGCTATTGGCTGAGATCTGCTCGGGAGCACAGACACCTGTCACTGATCTGCAGCCTGCGACATAGGGACAGGAAGCCCGGGACAGGGGGACAGGGACAGGGACACACACACACACACACACACACACAAACACACTGACTGACACACACACATACTGACTGACACACACACACACACACTGACTGACACACACACACACACACACACACACACACACACACACACACACACACACACACACACACACACACACACACACACACACACACACACACACACACACACACACACACTGACACACACACACTCACACTCACACTCACACTGACACACACACACTGACTAATACACACATTGACACACACACACATTGACTGACTGACACACACACATACACACACGCACGCACACACACACACACGCGCATACACACACACACACACACACACACACACACACACACACACACACACACACACACACACACACACACACACACTGACTGACTGACTGACTGACACACACACACACACACACACACACACACACACACACACACACACACACACACACTGACCACA